>NC_141546.1:64700000-64902500 GCF_021556685.1 Rattus norvegicus | reverse complement strand
CTGAGGTAGCTGGTCATGAAGGCTCTGCCTTCACTAATGGATTAATGCTGTCCCCCATAAGTGAATCAAGTCTCATGTGACTAATTCATTCATGAGAGAACGAGTTGTTACAGCCAAGCACAGTATCACCCCTGAACTTTTCTTCTGTATATGCTACTCACTACTTTAAAGCACGCTGACACTGTAACAGTATTTCACTGTGAGGCTCTCACCAGAGCCCAGCAGATATTGGCATTGTCTATTGGTACACAAGGTACTGATTGCCTTACCCCACAGAAATAGCATTGTTTCTTGTAAGATCCACAACTTTGATCAAGAAACTATTCTCTTTTTTTGGCTAGAGGGAAATAATTTATACAATATAAGCATACTAAGGATGTTACAAGAGCCTTATGTGTGGTTATTAATATAGTCTTAAAAGGTAGAGAAGAGTAGCTCCACATGACTTAGGATATGGAATCACATTAGATGAATGAGAAATTGTCTTCCTGTGTAGCCCTGTCTGTCCTGGAACTCAATGTTTAGATAAGAGTGGGCATGAATGCACAGAGATCTTCTCCTGTTCTGAGTGCTGAGATTAAAGGTGTCTGTCACCAATACCAGATTATATCTTAATATTTTGACTCTGCTGTATATATAAGTAAGAAAATAAACAAATTGTATCTATTTCTGTAGTATTATGGGTTGTAATGCATATTTGTTCTTTATCCTTACCCCTTGGCATACGATGCCTATAACTCTTGGAGTCTCTGGTAAGTGCCTTTTATATGAATAAGGTGATTGCTGATAATATCTCGGTGGATAAGGCCTGGCTACCATTGAATCAACTCTGGGATTAGAAAGTTGGAAGCCTTGACCCAGCTCTCTCGTCTCTGGGAAGAGGAAAGACTGAAAGTTGAGCTGATCACCAGTGGCCATTGAATCAGCAGGTAAAGCCTCCATAATGAGGATGACGTAAACTTCCTGGAAGACTGGGCTTGGAGAGCTCCTGAAACACCAAGCACCTGGAGGTGCCCAGAAGATGGCACACTCCTACCCCCACAGCTTGTCACATGCAGGTCTTCCAACTAGTTCTTACTTTGTATACTTCTGTATTGAGTATGAACATTTAACCAAAAGAGTCAGGTGAGATGACTCAGCAGGTAAGACTTGCTGGCAAGCCTGATAATCCGAGTTCAACAAGGCAGGAGGAGAGAAGCGACTCCTGGAAACTGTCTTCTTACCTCCATTTTTACTTTGGCACACACAAACACGCCCCTCCTGTCACACACACAAAACAGATCAACAAATAAATATAAGAAGAAAAACTGGTTCTCTGGGGTTTGTTCTAATAGCTCAGAAGTTGTGAGATCATTTTATTGGTATCTGGAGAAAACAACCTTAACGGTGTGATGACGGTCTGAAGAGAGATCGATGTTCTGATGTGGCTGAGTCTTTTATTTTCCCCTGTAGAATAACAGAGCTGAAGTAAATTAATAGGCTATCCACCTGGTGCCAGAGAATTAACTAGGGCGACACCTCCCCAACCCCTGACACACACATCTGGTTATAGAAGTAGTCAGTGCTAAGAATATTGTGGCTCTTTGTTCCTCTCACACAGACCACCAAGGCAATTCTGAAGATTATTGACTTATTCAGAGCCAAAAAAAGAAAGAAAGAAAAGGAAAAAAAAACCAGTGTGGT
The DNA here is from genome assembly GCF_021556685.1 of Rattus norvegicus. Classification (NCBI taxonomy): domain Eukaryota; kingdom Metazoa; phylum Chordata; class Mammalia; order Rodentia; family Muridae; genus Rattus; species Rattus norvegicus. The sequence continues at coordinate 64,900,817 of NC_141546.1, read as the reverse complement.
CATCTATTTTGAATGTGAGATTACAACCACAATTTAATTTTAAAGTGAAAGTCTGTTTATACATATATATAACTCAGAGATTTTACCCATAGCTAGGTCTAGTAGTTGCCACAAAATTACATTCTTTCCTGCAGTCTCCAAGGAAAGTCTGTTGTCATTGTAAATCACATTATTAATATTAATTACTGCCTCATGTAATGGTGTGGACCACACTTATTTCCTCATGCTCGAAATCAAGCTTTTAATTAAGGTCTTATGAACACTTTAACAAACATGTGAAAATGAATGTTTAAAAACTACATCTAGGGCCTGGTAAGATGTCTCAGCGGTTGAGCACTGTGCACTCTTCCAGAGAATCAGAGTTCAAGGCACAACACCCACATGGCAGCTCATGACAGTCTGTGACTCCAATCCCAGTGGGTTTCCTCCTCTTTTCTGCTTTTGTAGGTACCAGACACACATGCGGTACAAAGGTATACATGATGGTAAGACACGCATGAATATAGTATAAAATTAATTTAGAAAACATGCACATTGATTCAAAGACGAGCACTGTATTACCTTTAGCCTAAAAAATAAAAAAGACACAAATGAATGCTTAGGAGTCAGAAGTACAGGAGTCCTGAGTTTGAAGCCAGCCTGGCCAGCCTGGGCTACATTTGAGAACTTTTATACATCCCTCTCACTGCCACCACCAAAGTTTATACATTGTATTTTTCTCATTTAGGAAGGTCATGTATTCAGTTTGTGGTTTGGCATAAATACAAATATGGTTTGGACACAGACAGGCTCTCCTTACATTAGCTACGGTGAGGGGCAGGCATTTTTCACTGCTTTTTTTTTTTTTTTTTGAATTCTTCTTAGTTACAGAAAATGTAACCATCCAAACAAGTCTTGTGGCCTCGCCCTCTCTGTTCCAAACTTCCGTTTCCATCATCCTGTCTGCTAGAAAAGCATTTCAGGCAGAAGTGCTTGCCCCAAGGCCAAGGAAATTGTGTGGGCACAAGTAGCTGCATGTTCACTGAATGAGAGTAACTGAAGAAGTTTATAATTAGTAACTGAAAGATCTGACTCTAAGGGGGCATACATCATCTGGGTATAAGGTGCGGATGTGTTTGAAATGGGTAGGTATAAAAAGAAGCAGGGGCCAAGTTTTCCCATTACAGGCCCCTAGATACTATTCCAACTAAAGGATTCAGGCTCTCTGCCTTTTGATCTTTCCTTTTGCAGTGATGAAAATGGTATACCAGTACTGGATAGGGAGTTAGTGGAAAGGGATAGGATACTGAGGAGAGCAGGTTTGATGTGTGAGATCATATCCTCTACCCAAGGAGGGTGGAGCTCAGCACTCCTTCATTACATACCAAGCCTATAGCTTCACACGAAACGGATATAATGTACCTTTCGTGGAATCCTCACTGTGCTGACTACTCTTACATCAACTTGATACAATCTAGAGTTATCTGAAGAGAGGGGAAACACAGTTGAGGAAATGACTCCATAAGATTCAGCTGTCCGGCATTTTCTTTAGTGATTGATGTGGGAGTCCCAGCCCATGTGGTGGTGTTAACTCTGGGCTGGTGGACATAGATTCTGTAAAGTCATAAAAGCAAGCCAGTAAGCAGCACCTTTCCATGGCCTCTGCATGAGTTCCTGCCTTCAGGATCCTGCCCTGTAATTCCTGTCCTGACTTCCTTTGATAATGAACAGTGATGTGGAAGTGTAAGTTAATTGGAAGGCCTTCTATGGATATCCTTGGCATATCAAGTTGCTGTAGGACTAGGCATATCTTTTATTGAGGCTAGACAAGAAAGCCTGATTAGGGGAAAGGGATCCAAAGGCAAGCAACAGAGTCAAGAGACAGTCCCTACTCCAGTTGTTAGGGGAGCTACATGAAGACCAAGCTGCACATCTCTTACATATGTGTAGGGGGGCCAGGTTTGTCCCAGGTATGCTCTTTGGTTGGTGGTTCAGTCTTTGTGAGCCTCCATAGACCCAGGTTAATTGATTCTGTAGCTTTTCTTGTGTTGTTGACCTCTCTGGCTCCTTCAATCTTTCCTCCCCCTCTTCCAGAAGATTCCTTGAGCTTTACCTAATGCTTGGCTATGGGTCTCTGTATCTGTTTCCATAAGCTTCCAAGGGTGAAGCCTCTCAGAGGAGAGGCTAGGCTGCTGTTTCCAAGTATAGCAGAATATAATTAATAGTGGTTGGCTCTCACCCATGGCATGGGTTTCAAGTTGGGCCAGTCATTGGCTGCCTATTCCCTCAGTTTCTGCTCCATCTTTCTCCTGTCAGTCTTGTAGGCAGGACAAATTGTGGTTTGAAAGCTCTGGGGGTAGGTTGGTGTCCCCATCCCTTCATTGGAAGTCTTGCCTGGTTATAGGAGGTGGCCATTTCGGGTTCCACATTACCTGTGGCTGGGAGTCTTAGCTGAGGTCACCCTTATAGATTCTTGTGAGTTTATCTTGTCCTAGATTTCTAGCTCATCCCTAGACAATGCCCCCACAGCAATTATTTCAGTTCTCTCTCCCTCCATCCTCCCCACACTTGATTGCCTCTGTTTCCCTCTCTACCCATTATTCATTCTCCTACCCAGTTCCCACCCTCTATCTACCTATAGTGTTCAATTTACTTCCCCTTCTCAGTGAGATTCAAGCATCTTCCCTTGGGCTCTCCTTGTTATTTAACTTCTTTAGGTGTGTGGATTGTAGCGGGGCATCCTGTACTTTGGGGCAAGCAAATATCTATTTAAAAGTGAATAAATACCATATGTATTTTTCTGGGTCTGGGTTACCTCACTCAGGATGATATTTTCTAGTTCCATCTACTTGCCTGCCAATTTCATAATATCCTTTATTTTAGTAGCTGTGTAGTAATCCATTGTATAAATGCACCACAGCACCACATTTTCTTTATCTATTTTTTGGTTAAGAGACATCTAGGATGTTTTTAGTTCCTAACTATTACAAATAATGCTGCTGTGAATATAGTTGAGCAAGTGTCCTTGTGGGATGCTGCAACATCTTTTAGATCTATGCCCAGGAGTGGTGTAGCTGGGTCTTGAGGTACAAGTGTTCTCAATATTCTAAGAAACTTCCAACTTTACTTCCAAAGTGGTTGTACAAGTCTCCACTCTCACCAGCAATGGGGGAGTGTTCCCTTTGCTTCCCCCTTATAACAGGGAGACAGCATGCACTGTCACTTGAGTTTTTGATCTTAGCCACTCTGACTGATGTAAGATCGAATCTTAGAGTAGTTTTGATTTCAATTTCACTGTTTGCTAAAGATGTTGGACACTTCTTTAAGCGTTTCTTGGCCATTAAAGGTCCCTCTGTTGAGAATTCTCTGTTTAGCTCCATACTTTATTTTAGATTGGGTTATTTCTTTTGTTGGTGTCTAACTTCTTGAGTTCTTTATATGTTTTGGAAATGAACCCTCTGTCAGATGTAGGGTTAGTGAAGATCCTTTGCCATTCTCTAGTGTTTTGTTTTGTCCTGTTGATAATGTCCTTCACCTCACTGGAGTTCTGTTCAGGAAGTTGTCTCCTGTGCCCATGTGTTCAAAACTCTTCCCTACTATGTCTTCTATTAGACTTAGTGAATCTTGTTTTATGTCGAGGTTTGATTTGCTTAAACTTGAGCTTTGTGCAGGGTGATAAATATAGATCTATTTGCACTCTTCTATATGCAGACATCCAGTTAACTCAGCAACATTTGTTGAATATGTCATTTTTTCCATTTATGGTTTTAGCTTTTTTTTTTTTTGCAAAAAATCAAGTATCCATAGGTGTGTGGGTTTATTTCTAGACCTTTAACTTGGTTCCATTTGACCAACCTGTCTGTTTTTATGCCAGTACTATGTGGGTTTGGTTACTACTGCTCTGTAGTACAGCTTGAAATCAGGAATGGTGATATACCTTCAGAAGTTCTTTTATTTTGAAGACTTGTTTTAGCTACCCTGGGTTTTTTTTTTCACAAGTTGAGTATTGTTCTTTCAAGGTCTGTAAAGAACTGTGCTGGAATTGTGGTGGTGATTGCATTAAATCTGTAGATTACTTTTTGATAAGATGGCCACTTTCACTATGTTAATCCAACTAGTCCATGAGCATGGAAAATCTTTCCATCTTCTGATGTCTTCTTCAGTGTCTTTCTTCAGAGACTTGAAGTTTTTGTCATACAAGTCTTTCATTTGCTTGGTTAGTGTTATACTAAGGTATTTTATATTATTTGTGGCTATTGTGAAGGCTATTGTTCTCTAGTTTTGTTTTCTCAGCCAGTTTATTGTTTGTATAAAGGAGGACCACCACTTTTTTTTGAGTTAACTTCTTTCCATCTTTATTAAATTGGATATTTCTTATTTACATTTCAAATGTTATTCCCTTTCCAAGTTTCCAGGCCAAATCCCTCTAAACCCTCCCCCTCCCCTTCTATATGGGTGTTCCCCTGCCCATACTCCCCCCATTACTGCCCTCGTGCCAACAATCCCATTCACGGGGGGTCCTGCCTTGGCAGGGCCAGGGGCTTCCCCTTCCACTGGTGCCCCATACTAGGCTATTTATAGCTACCTACGAATTTGGAGCCCAGGGTCAGTCCATGTATAGCCTTTGGGTAGTGGCATTGTCCCTGGAAGCTCTGGTTGGTTGGCATTGTTGTTCATATGGGGGTCTCAAGCCCCTACAGCTCTTTCAGTCCTTTCTCTGATTCCATCAACGGGGGTCCCGATCTCAGCTCAGTGGTTTGCTGCTGGCATTCGCCTATGTATTTGCTGTATTCTGGGTGTGTCTCTCAGGAGAGATCTACATCCAGTTCCTGTCAGCCTGCATCACTTTGCCTCATCCATCTTATCTAGTTTGGTGGTTGTATATGTATGGGCCACATGTGGGGCAGGCTCTGAATGGGCGTTCATTCAGCCTCTGTTCTAAACTTTGCCTCCCTATCCTAGGGGTATTCTTGTTTCCCTTTTAAAAATGGAGTGAAGCATCCACACTTTGGTCATCCTTCTTGAGTTTCATGTGTTCTGTGCATCTTGGGTAATTCGAGCATTTGGGCTAATATTCACTTACAATGAGTGCATACCATGTGTGTTTTTCTGTGATTGGGTTACCTCACTCAGGATGATATATTCCAGTTCCATCCATTTGCCTACGAATTTCATAAAGTCATTGTTTTTGATAGCTGAGTAATATTCCATTGTGTAGATGTACCACATTTTCTGTATCCATTCCTCTGTTGAAGGGCATCTGGGTTCTTTCCAGCTTCTGGAAATAAGGCTGCTATGAACATAGTGGAGCACGTGTCTTTGTTGTATGTTGGAGCATCTTTTGGATATATGCCCAAGAGAGGTATAGCTGGGTCCTCAGGTAGTGCAATATCCAGTTTTCTGAGGAACCTCCAGACTGATTTCCAGAATGGTTGTACCAGTCTGCAATCCCACCAACAATGGAGGAGTGTACCTCTTTCTCCACATATTTGCCAGCATCTGCTGTTGCCGGAGCTTTTGATTTTAGCCATTCTGACTGGTGTGAGGTGGAGTCTCAGGGTTGGTTTGATTTGCCTTTCGCTGATGACTAAGGATGTTGAACATTCCTTTAGGTTCTTTTTGGCCATTTGATAATCCTCAGCTGAGAATGTTTTTTTTAGCTCTGGACCCCATTTGTTAATAGGGTGATTTGGCTCTCTGGAGTCTAACTTCTTGAGCTCTTTGTATTTGGATATTAGCCTTCTATCAGTTGTAGGATTGGTAAACATCTTTTCCCAATCTGTTGGTTGCCATTTTGTCTTAATGAGAGTGTCCTTTGCCTTAAAGCTTTGTAGCTTTATGAGACCCCATTTGTCGATTCTTGATCTTAGAGCATAAGTCATTGGTGTTTTGTTCAGGAAATTTTCTCCAGTGCCCATGTGTTCGAGATTCTTCCCCACTTTTTCTTCTGTTAGTTTGGGTGTATCTGGTTTGATGTGGAGGTCCTTGATCCACTTGAACTTAAGGGTGATAAGAATGGATCAGTCTGTAATATTCTACATGCTGACCTCCAGTTGAACCAGCACCATTTGCTGAAAATGCTATCTTTTTTTCCATTTGATGTTTTGGCTCCTTTTTCAAAAATCAAGTGACCATAAGTGTGTGGGTTCATTTCTGGGTCTTCAATTCTATTCAACTGGTTTATTTGCCTGTCTCTGTACCAATGCCATAGAGTTTTTATCACTATTGCTCTGTAATACTGCTTGAGTTCAGGGATAGTGATTCCCCTGGAAGTCGTTTTATTGTTGAGGATAGTTTTAATTATCCTGAATTTTTTGTTATTCCAGATGAATTTGCAAATTGTTTTGTCTAATTACCTGAAGAATTGGATTGGAATTTTGATGGGGATTGCATTGAATCTGTAGATCACTTTGGTAAAATGGACATTTTTACTGTATTAATCCTGCCAATCCATGAGGATGGGAGATCTTTCCATCTTCTGAAATCTTCAATTTCTTTAGTCAGAGACTTGAAGTTCTTATCATACAGATCTTTCAGTTGCTTGGTTAAAGTCACACCAAGTATTTTATATTATTTCGGACTATTATGAAGGTGTCGTTTCCCTAATTTCTTTCTCAGCTGGTTTCTCTTTTGTGCAGAGGAAGGATACTGATTTGAGTTAATTTTATACCCAGCCACTTTGCTGAAGGTGTTTATCAGGTTTAGTAATTCTCTGGTGGAGCTTTTGGGATCACTTAAATATACTATCATATCATCTGCAAATAGTGATAATTTGACTTCTTTTCCAATCTGTATCTCTTTGATTCTTTTGTTGTCTGATTGCTCTAGCTAGGACTTCAAGAACTCTATTCGAATAAATAGGGAGAGAGTGGGCAGCCTTGTCTATTCCCTGATTTTAGTAGGATTGCTTCAAGTTTCTCTCCATTTAGTTTAATATAAGCTACTGGTTTGCTGTATATGGCTTTTACTCTGTTTAGGTATGGGCCTTGAATTCCTGTTCTTTCCAGGACTTTTATCATGAAGGGGTGTTGAATTTTGTCAAATGCTTTCTCAGCATCTAATGAAATAATCATGTGATTTTTATCTTTCAGTTTGTTTATATGGTGGATTACGTTGATGGTTTTCCGTATATTAAACCATCCCTGTATGCCTGGGATGAAGCCTACTTGATCATGATGGATGATTGTTTTGATGTGCTCTTGGATTTGGTTTGCCAGAATTTTATTGAGTATTTTTGCGTCGATATTCATAAGGACAATTGGTCTGAACTTCTCTTTCTTTGTTGGGGTCTTTGTGTGGTTTAGGTATAAGAGTAATTGTGGCTTCAGAAGAAATTTGGTAGCGCTCTGTCTGTTTCAATTCTGTGGAATAGTTTGGATAGTATTGGTATGAGTTCTTCTATGAAGGTCTGTTAGAATTCTGCACTGAACCCATTTGGACCTGGGTTCTTTTTGGTTGGGAGACTTTTAATGACTGCTTCTATTTCTTTAGGAGTTATGGACTTGTTTAAATGGTTTATCTGTTTCTGATTTAGCTTTGGTACCTGGTGTCTGTCTAGGAAATTGTCCATTTCCTTCAGATTTTCAAGTTTTGTTGAATATAGGCTTTCGTAGTAAGATCTGATGATTTTTTGAATTTCCTCTGATTCTGTTGTTATGCCTCCCTTTTCATTTCTTATTTTGTTAATTTGGATACACTCTCTGTGTCCTCTGGTTAGTCTGGCTAAGGGTTTGTCTATCTTGTTGATTTTCTCAAAGAACCAACTTTTGGTTCTGTTGATTCTTTCTATGGTCCTTTTTGCTTCTACTTGGTTGATTTTAGCTCTGAGTTTGATTTTTTCCTGCCTTCTACTCCTCTGGGATGTATTTGCTTCTTTTTGTTCTAGAGCTTTTAGGTGTGCTGTCAAGCTGCTGATATAAGCTCCCTCCTGTTTCTTTCTGCAGGCACTCAGAGCTATGAGTTTTCCTCTTAGCACAGCTTTCATTGTGTCCCATAAGTTTGGGTATGTTGTACCTTCATTTTCATTAAACTCTAAGAATTCTTTAATTTCTTTCTTTATTTCTTCCTTGACCAGGTTATCATTGAGTAGAGCATTATTCAACTTCCCTGTATATGTGGGCATTCTTTCCTTATTGTTATTGAAGACCAGCTTTAGCTCTTGGTGGTCTGATAGGAGGAATGGAATTATTTCTATCTTTCTGTATCTGTTGAGGCCTGTTTTATAACCAATTATATGGTCAATTTTGGAGAAAGTACCATGAGGTGGTGAGAAGAAGGTATATCCTTTTGTTTTAGGATAGAATGTTCTATAAATATCTGTTAAGTACATTTAGTTCATGACTTTTCTTAGTCTATGTGTTTGTTTAATTTCTGTTTCCATGATCTGTCCATTGATGAGAGTGGGGTGTTGAAATCTCCTACTATTATTGTGTGAGGTGCAATGTGTGCTTTGAGCTTTAGTAAGGTTTCCTTCATGTATGCAGGTGCCCTTATATGTGGAGCATAGATATTTAGGATTGAGAGTTCACCTTGGTGAATTTTTCCTTTGATGAATATGAAGTGTCCTTCCTTACATTTTTTGATTACTTTTGGTTGAAAATAGATTTTATTTGATATTAGAATGGCTAATAAAATTTGCTTGGAAAGTTTTTTCCAACCTTTTACTCTGAGGTAGTGTCTTTCTTTGTCTGTGATGTGTGTTTTCTGTAAGCAGCAAAATGCTGGGTCCTCATTACATGTCCAGTTTGTTATTCTGTGTCTTTTTATTGGGGAATTGAGTCCATTGATGTTGAGAGATATTAAGGAATAGTGATTGTTGCTTCCTGTTATCTTCATATTTGGAGGTGAGATTATGTTTGTGTGCTTTTCTTCTCTTTGTTTTGTTGCAAAACGATTAGTGTCTTGCTTTTTCTAGGGTGTAGCTTGCCTCCTTTACCATTTATTATCCTTTGTAGGGCTGGATTTGTAGAAAGATATTGTGTAAGTTTGGTTTTGTCATGGCATATCTTGGTTTCTCCATCTATGTTAATTGAGAGTTTTGCTGGATACAGTAACCTGGCCTGGCATTTGTGTTCTCTTAGGGTCTGTATGATATCTGCCCAGGATCTTCTGGCTTTCATAGTCTCTGGTGAGAAGTCTGGTATAATTCTGATAGGTCTGCCTTTATATGTTACTTGATCTTTTTCCCTTACTGCTTTTAATATTCTTCCTTTGTTTTGTGCATTTGGTGTTTTGACTATTATGTGGCAGGTGGAATTTCTTTTCTGGTCCAATCTATTTGGAGTTCTGTAGGCTTCTTGTATGTTTATGGGCATGTCTTTCTTTAGGTTAGGGAAGTTTTCTTCTATGATTTTGTTGAAGATAATTACTGGTCCTTTGAACTGGGAGTCTTCACTCTCTTCTATATGTATTATTCTTAGGTTTAATCTTCTCATTGTGTCCTGGATTTCCTGTATGTTTTGGGCCAGTAGCTTTTTCCGTTTTACATTATCTTTGTGTCGATGATTTCTATGGAATCTTCTGCTCCTGAGATTCTCTCTTCCATCTCTTGTATTCTGTTGGTGATGCTTGTATCTACGGCTCCTTGTTTCTTCCTTTGGTTTTCTATATCCAGGGTTGTTTCCCTTTGTACTTTCTTTATTGTTTCTATTTCCATTTTCAATTCCTTCACCTGTTTGATTGTGTTTTCCTGTAATTCTTTCAGGGATTTTTGTGTTTCCTCTCTAAGGGCTTCTACTTGTTTACTTGTGTTTTCCTGCATTTCTCTAAGGGAGTTCTTTATGTCTTTCTTAAAGTCCTCCATCATCATGATCAAATGTGATTTTAAATCTAATCTTGCTTTTCTTTTCTGTTTGGACATTCAGTGTTTGCTTTGGTGGGAGAAATGGGCTCTGATGATGCCATGTAGTCTTGGTTTCTGTTTCTTGGGTTCCTGCGCTCGCCTCTTGCCATCAGGTTGTCTCTGGTGTTACTTGTTTTGCTATTTCTGACAGTGGCTCGACCTTCCTATAGGCTTGTGTGTCAGGAGTGCTGTAAACCTGTTTTCCTGTTTTCTTTCAGCCAGTTATGGGATCAGAGTTTTCTGCTCTCAGACGTGTAGTCGTTCCTGTCCACTGGCTTTCAGCTGTCCCTGGGGGCGGGAACCTACTTCTCCCAGGTCCCTGTGTGCAGGGGTCCCAGTTGTTGTCGGTGTTTTCCTCTAGAGTCAGAAATGTGGGCAGAGAGTAGTCTCCTTTGGTTTCGCAGGTGTATCTGCCCCTCTGAAGGTCTAGCTCTCCCTCCCTCAGGATTTGGGTGCAGGGAGCTCTTTGACAGGTTCCTTTCGGATCCGGGCACAGTCTGGACCACAGGGCTCCTGCAGCTTTACTGCTACAATCTTCCCATGCCCAGAGGCACTATATAGTTTCCTCTTGGGCCAAGGATGTGGGCAAAGGTGGGCAGAAGTGGCGGTCTCTCCTGCCCTGCAGTCTCAGGATTGCCCACACTTCTGGGCGATCTGCTCTCTCTCCCATGGGGTTTGTGAGCAGGGTGCTATGGGCCAGGTCAGCGAGGTACGGGCAACAGCTTGAAACCGAGTTAATTTTTATTTATCCATTTTGCTGAAGGAGTTTATCAGCTGAAGGAGTTATCTGGTCGACTTTTTGGTGTCACTTATGTATACTACCATATCATCTGCAAATGGCAATAATTTGTAATTTTCTATTCAATTTATGTTCCTTTGATCTCCTTTAGTTATCTTGTTGCTTTAGCTAGAACTTCAAGCATTATATTGAAAAGATAGGGAAAACGTGGACAGTCTTCTTTTGTCCCTGATTTTAGTAGAATTTCTTTACATTTTTCTCCTTTTAATTTTATGTTGTCTATTGGTTTGGTGTAATTTACTCTTATTGTGTTTAGGTATGTGCCTTGTATCCCTTATTTCTCCAATACTTTTAACTTGAAGGCATGATGGATTTTGTCAAAGGCTTTTTTCAGCATCTAATGAGATGATCATGTAATTTTTCTTTCAGTTTGTTTATATGATGGATTATGTTGATGAATGTTCATATATTGACCTACCTGTACCTCCTTGAGATAAAGCCTACTTGATCATGGTAGATGATATTTTTGATATGCTCTTGAATTCAGTTTGTGAGTATTTTCTTTTCATATGTACATATGTTTCTGAGGTTTTATAAGTGAAATTGGTCTGAAATTCTCTTTCTTTATTGAGTCTTTATGTGATTTAGGTATTAAGATAATTGTGGCCTCATAGAAAGAGTTTGGCAATGTTCCTTCTGTTTCTATTTTGTGGACTAGTTTGAGGAGTATTGGTATTATCTTTGAAACTCTGGTAGAATTCCGTGATAAAACCATCTTGCCTTGAGCTTTCTTGTTTTTGTTGTTATTGAGAGACTTTTAATTACTGCTTCGATTCCCTTGGATGTGTTATAGGAGTATTTAAATTGTTTTCCTGATTTTGAATTAAGTTTGGTGTATTGTATCTATTGAGATAATCATCCATTTCATATAGATTTTTTTCCAATTTTGTGGAGTAGAGGCTTTTGAAGTAAGACCTTATTATTCTTTGGTTTTCCTCAGTGTGTGTTGTTATGTCCCCCTTTTCTTTTCTGGTTTTCTTAATTTGAATATTCTCTCTAGGGTTTGTCTATCTTATTGATGTTCTCAAAGAACCAGCTCTTCGTTTTGTTGATTTTTTTGTATTGTTCTCTCTGTTTCCAATTTATTAATCTCAGCCCTGAGTTGGGTTATTTCCTGCCTCTTGGGCGTGTTTCCCTCTTTTTGTTTTAGAGTTTTTGGGTGTGCTGTTAAGTTGTTATAGTGGATCTCTCCAATTTCTTCATGAAGGCACTAGCACTGCTTTCACTGTGTCCCATAAGTTCGGGTTTGTTAAGCCTTCATTTTTACTGTATTCCAGAAAGTCTTCAATTTCCTTCTGCTGCTGGTAGAAATCAATCAGATGATAAAATGCTGCTTGTAAATTCTGGGACCTCAGGGAACCTGTCAGAGTTGGTGCATGTAGATACAAAGTTCTGAGGTGGGGTGAGACTCACTGCTGGTTGATTCCAACCACTCTGTCTTCCTTCCTATCACCTTCCCAAATGTCAACCTTCAGTTTGGGACTCAGTTTCCCTATTAACCATTAGAAAGCTTCTAACTTCTCACCAGTGACAAAAGAATGTCAATTCTTGAGGAAGAAAAAGTCAGGGATTTCCCCACCTTTAAACTTCACTTCTGTCTCCCTGACTCCAATTGGTTTATCTGAACCAAGAACAGTAAACAGGAGGTACAATCACGTTGATTATCTACAGCCGAGCAGAATTCAAAGCAGGGGACCAGGAAACTGTATGTATTTAAACAAAAAATAAAAGTAGCCCTTGAAAAATAAATATAGCAAGGCAAAATAAATGGTAGCAAGGCAACCATGTCAACACTGTATGGGAATATTCAAGGCAATAGAAATTACTTGGAAAAGTACAAGGGGGAACCAAAGAGCATATTCTGTTCAAGCTTGACCTTGAAAGGGATCGACAAGGCTGGAATCCAGAAGATTTGGTAGGTAACAGGAACAAATGATGTTTAAAAGGTAGGCAGGTATCAGATTTTGAAAACACAATAAGAATTGTATTCTTAGTAATATTCTAATTTTAAATTAAATATGACATTATTTTTCTTTTCTCCAATGTCCCTGCAGTCCCAGTGATTCTCAAATTCATGCAATTTTTTCTCAAATTCACAGTGTCTTTTATTTTGTTATGTTTAAATACACAAATATATACTTATAACCTCTTGAATCCTTTTATTGTATGTACATGATTTCAGAACTAAGTGATCACATGATACTGGATAACCAATGAAAGGGCTCATTCTGGGGAAGACTAATTCTCCTTCTCTCAGCAGTCTTTAGTCACCTATTGTTCTTGGTCTAGGTGTGGTGCCCCATGGAATTTCCCTATTGTTTGGCTCATGTGTAGGTAGCACATGGGCAACGCTCTCTATCATTTCTAGGAGATACAATGTCACAATAGACTTTCTGCTTCTCTGACTCTACAGTCTTGCTGCTCCCTCTTCCGAGGTGTTCCCTGAGGCTGAGGTGTAGGAGTTGTATTGTAAATGTAGCAAAGTTACCCCATAGTAAGCTGTTCTCTGCATTCTGACCAGTTGTGGTTTTCTGTAGTGGTCCCTGTTGCAAACAGGAACTTTTTTGATGAAGGGTGAGCCTAAGAATAAATATTAAATTCAATTAAGAATTACAATGCTTTATTAAGGTGTTGGTAGTAGGTTCTCTTCTCAGATCTGTGACTTTACGAGCTTCATGTTGTTGGCTAGGTTTCCAGTAGTTCCCTTCTGTCAACTTAAGTCCAATTAGACAGTTACTGACAAGATACAAAGGCCACTATTGTACTTTTAGGAATATCTTGCCAGGCTGGTTATTGTGGATTATAGATTTCACAGCTCCGTAGGATTGGTTGCTTCCCTTCCTTGGCAGTTGCATAGCACTTTCTAGGATTATGAAAGTTAGTCTTCAGGGACTTTCAGTTCAGATCCTTATTTCTATCTAGTCCTAAGTCTGAAATGTATGGTGTCTTCAGCAATAGGATTGTACCTTTAACCTGTGGAAAATAAATGAGGGTGAGAGTAATAGGTTGTATGGTTTTGGGGAATCTCTAGACCAACAACTCAAACAGAACATCCTATACTGGGTACTGTGCATTTTATGAGACAGTCTATGGCTCTTTAGAGAATACTGTTAACCTAAGTGGCTTATCTTCATTTAAACTATATATGTTTACACCTATGCTTATATTTATTATAGACAATTTTAGGTAAATAGAAATATGATTCTTTGGGGATTTTTCAAATATTCTTCCTCCTCTTGTATTCTGCCTTCAATGAAAGATACTGCCCTTTTTTTCCATTTTTCCCTTCATATGACTTATAACTGTTATTTTTTTGTTGAATGTAATAATTAATTAACTTTGGTTTTTCAAGATAGCCCTAGTTGTTCTGGAACTCACTTTGTAAGCCAGGTTTGCCTTTAACTCACAGCGATCCTCCTGCCTCTGCTCCTGGAGTGCCAGGATTAAAGAACTGTGCCACCACCATCCACTAGAACTTTATTCTTTAGACAATTCTGAACTCATAAATGATTTTAATAAGAGGAATGACTGTAGGGTAAAGGGGGTAAAAGAATTTAAACTCAATTTTGAGTTTGAAAACTTACCCCAAACCACCAATTCCTGAGCTCAAAATCCCACTAATCCCTGGGCTTGTCCCAAGCTCAGGATTTAAAATTTCACTAGTCCCCACCCTGGAAAAGGACTCCCTCAAGAAACCCTATTTAAGCCTGTGTCCTGCTCAGTTCCTTGTTTCTTCTTACCTGATTAGAGGTAGCCTCTCTCTGTGTCTTTCCCAGAAAATCTTTTGTATGAGGCTTGTACTGCGTGAGTCTGTGGTATTCCTTGGCTGCCAGTTGACAGGATACCCTTCCCTTCAGAGCTGTGACACTTGTATAGGGGAAGACATTCCCATCAGAGCTGCAACATCACTTCTAATGGGGACCCCTTTACCCCAGAGCTTTAACACTTACAGTGATACAGTTAGAACTGTGATTTCCCAGGCAGAATAATGGGTGACTTGTTAAAATATTGACATATTGGCCAGGAGTAGAGCATGCAGTACAATATGCAAAGCCCTGGGTTTGATTCCCAGTGCAAAAAGGGGTGAGAGGAAGGATCCTGTTTTCACAAATGCCATGGTGATACTAGAAAGACTAAAAAGAAAGTTTGACTACACAAAAAACCACTGTGTTTTGGGGCAACAGTTTTTTTACCTGGGAGCACAATTTGTAATAGGATAGAGTATATTTTCTGGTTACAAGGATTAAGTTAACCATGAGTGTTTAACATTGCTTCAAACTAGTAAATACTGACTTGCAATTTCATTCACACTACTTACTGTGCAAACTCATTGAACTATTTGCTTTAAATAAGAGTCCATTTCCTTAGTACATATGTATAGGAACTAAATGAGGCCATGCTTCTAAAAACCACAGTTACAAAATGAGCCTATAATGAAACAAGTGGCTGTAATTGATATTTGAAATAGGTTACACTGAGAGAGGTAGGGAGGGTAAAGACATACTTTGGGACTAACAGAGAATTCCCATTAAACAGCAAGAACAGAAATCTATTATGCTCCATTTTAGATCCCGCTGTCTCATTATACCTCCACCACAAACTTATTTGTTGAAGAATTTACTTACTTATTACTTTGTTGTTGCTGCTGCTGCTGTTGTTGAGATCGATCCTTGCTCTTGAGACAAGGCTAGCCTGGAACTCACTATACGGCCTCAGGCTTAGAATTTTTTTTTTTTTAAGTGAGAAACAATCTTCCCCTGCAATAGGGCATGTGTTTAAAAAATGTACAAAGAAATGTCTGGTGGTGTTTCCTCTTTCTCCTCCTCTTCCTCCTCCTCCTCCTCCTCCTCCTCCTCCTCCTTCTTCCTCTCTCTCTCTCTCTCTCTGTCTCTCTGTCTCTCTCTCTCTCTCTCTCTCTCTCTCTCTCTCTGTGTGTGTGTGTGTGTGTGTGTGTGTGTGTGTGTGTGTGTGTGTGTGCCTGCTGTACACATAGAAGATCCAACAAAGAAAGTGTATGGGTCATTTTGATCGAACTTTGATGCTTCAATCTTTTGCTATGATAACTGGGTGGATGACGATTTCATATTCCTAGGAAGGAGAAGCTTTGGAGGAGGAGAGTGAGAATCAGATTTCATTTTAAGTTTTGGATACTATACTTTTGAATTCTTGATAAAATATGCAAGCTGAGGTACCAGAGAAGAAATTGAACCCTGTGAGTCTTGAATTTAAAAACAAAAGCCTGGGTGCTCATTGGTTAAGAGCGTTTGCTAAGCAACCAGGAGGATCTACGTTTGCATCTGGCTCACATAAAAATCTGAGGGCTGCAGAGGACGGAGACAGGAGGGTTTCTGGGGCTGGTTACAGCTTAGGCAGAGAAATACCAGCATCTAAGTTCCAGAAGAGACCTTGCCTCAAAGATGAAACATGGACATCTAATGCCCTCATCTACCTGGTGTGGGCACAAGATGTGTACAACGTATCTCTCTCTCTCTCTCTCTCTCTCTCTCTCTCTCTCTACCTCTCTCTCTCCCTCTCTCTCTCTTTCTCTCTCACGCGCACACACACACACACACACACACACAGAGAGAGAGAGAGAGAGAGACACTGCACCAGAAATACAGATACATTAACTATAGTAATTGTAGCAAATGAATATCAAAAATAATTAAAGAAAAGAAAGCTGTCATCTGAGAGAAGTCAATAGTTAAAAAGCCTCCTGCCAACAGCCTTGTTCTGAGTGGAGATAACCTTGAAGGAGACCGAGAAGACACAGACAACAGTGAAAGCAGGCTGAAGGTGTCAGTTTCCCAGGAGGAAGGAGTGAGCAGCCATAGCAAAGTCTGAAGAGAGGTAAGTCGATGATCACCAGCCTGTTGAGTCTGGTGTCCTTAATGACAACTGTGTTCATGGACTGCTCTGGGTGACAGGTGAAGGGGACTAGAGAAAACACCAGTAAACAATTCTTTGTACTTTAAGAAAAAAAAAAACCCACATGCCCTATTTCAAGACTTAAAACATTCTAAGTCTTAGCTGTGTAGTGAGTGTCATGTTAGACTAGTTGAATATTTAAGTGTATCTCAGACATTTGTGTTTCTTCTATTGAAAATTATGTTTAAATCTTCACCCCATTTTAAAACTAGATTGTTTTCTTGATATCTACTTTTTAAGTTTCTTTATGTATTTTGGATGTTAGTCCTCTACTGGTTGTGCAGTTGCCAAAAAATATTTTCCCATGAAAGTCCATATATTAATTGTTGATATTAGTACCCGTGCTGGTAAGATGGCTCAGAAGATAAGGCTGCTAAATATCAACTTCCGAGTTTAAACCCTGGTACTGACATGGTGGAAAGAAAGAGCCAACTCATGCAAGCTGCCCTATCTTTTCCAAAAGTACATATTCACAATACAAAAAAGACATAGACACAATAAAAAATAAATATAATTTAACTTTCTTGAAACCCCTTTTCTCAACAAGAAAGATTTTCATGCCTTTCCTAAGAAACTCTTTTAACTGATAAATATTTTTCATGAGTATCAACCCAACATTATCCAGAGATAAGATAATTGTTGGAACCAGAGCAAGGCCAGTTCCTGAAGCCAAGAAATACTGGCTTGGAACAGAGAGTCAGAGGTAACAAATACCATGAGATAAATTATGATATTAAGGAATAAACTATAGATTTGTAGGTTCAAAGTAAATCTAGAATATTGCAACTATCACACATCACCTACCATTATTCTGATTGTCAATGTGTAATATATAAGTTACAATAGCACAGGGCTTTTGGTTTTGGAATTTTATGATGATCTGGTTTTGGTGGTGGAGATCACAATTTGAATTCAGAATCAAAGATTATACAATTCCCATCTCACTCTGTACAAAACGTAGCTTCCAGAGTTTCATGGAGAGAAAGTGCAGGAAAAGAGAATATTTTCCTGAAATACATCTAACATAGACGCCAGGGGCTGAACCATCTGAAATTTTTGCTGTTTTAATTGTTAATGTTGGCAGACAGTCCTGAGAACTCAGAGGAGACTACTCTCTGCCCCTATTCCCTGCCCAAGAGGAAATCACCTAGTGCCATCTGTGCCCCCTGAGCACAGGATCCTAGGAGCAGTCAAGGACAGGACCCTTCCAGTTCTGCCTGTGCCAAGAGCTGAAAGCCAGTCACTCAGGAGTGCCTACACACCTGAGAGCAGAGGTAAGACCAACTTTTCTGCTTCAAGTGACCTGCCTGGTGAACTCAGGACACACAAAGGCAGAAGTCGTCTGGGACAGGGCACTTCTGGTTTCTGGCTGTGCCCAGAACTGAACTGAACCAATCCTAAATCACCCAAATCCCATGGGGGAGTGTGCTGAACACCCAGAAGTGTGGACAATCCTGAGAACGCAGAACAGACCGCCACTTTTGCCCACTTCTGCCAATATCTGCCCATGTCTGCCCACATCAGCCTATATTCCTGACCCAAGAGGAAACTGCCTAGTGCCTCTGGATACAGGAATATAGGAGCAGTCAGCGGCAGGAACCTGGCTGGTTCCAGCCTGCACCCAGAAGTGAACTGAATTGGTCACACAGCTCCGCACACTCAAATCCTGTAGGGGAGAGAGCTGGACCCTCAGAAGTGCAGACACTCCTGAGAACTCCAACAGACAATTATCTGCCTACATTCCTGACCCAAGAGGAAATTGCCTAGTGTCATCTGTGTCCCCTGAGCACAGGGACCTAGAAGCAGTCAGGGGCAGGACCCTTTGGGTTTCTGCCTATGCCAAGAACTGAAAGCCAGTTGCCAGGAACACCTACACACCTGAGAGCAAAGCCATTTTTTCCCAGATCTGGCTGAAAGAAAATAGGTCTACAGGAGTGCTGATACACAGGACTATAAGAGGGTCAAGCCACTGTCAGAGACAGCAAGACAGGCTAACAGCAGAAAAAAAACCTGATGGTAAGAGGCAAGCATAGAAACCTAAACAACAGAAATCATGACAGCTTGGCATCATCACAGCCCAGTTCTCCCACCAAAGCAAATACTGGATATTCAAACACACTGGAAAAAGCAAGATTTATATATAAAATCACATTTTATGATGATGATGGAGGACTTTAACAAGGAAATATAATAACTTCCTTAAAGAAATACACGACAACACAAGTAAACAAGTAGAAGCCCTTAAAGAGGAAACACAAAATTCCCTTAAAGAATTACAGGGAAACACAGGTGAAGGAATTGAAAATGGAAATAGAAACAATAAATAAAGCACAAAGAGAGACAACCCTGGAGATAGAAAACCTAGGGAAGAGATCAGGAGTCATAGATGCAAACATCATCAACAGAATACAAGACATAGAAGAGAGAATCTCAGGAGCAGAAGATACCATAGAAAAAACTGACACAACTGTCAAAGACAAGGTAAAACACAAAAAGCTCCTAGTCCAAAACATTCAGGAAATACAGGACACAATGAGAAGATCAAACCTAAGGATAATAGGTATAGAAGAGAGTGAAGACTCCCAACTTAAAGGACCAGTAAATATCTTCAACAAAATTATAGATGAAAACTTCCTAACGTAAATAAAGAGATGCCTACAAACATACAAGAAGCCTACAGAACTCCAAATAGATTAGACCAGAAAAGAAATTCCTTCCATCACATAATAGTCAAAACACCAAATGCACAGAACAAAGAATATTAAAATCAGTAAAAATGTCAAGTAACATATAAAGGAAGACTTATAAGAATTACACCAGACTTCTCACTAGAGTCTATGAAAGCCAGAAGATCCTGGGCAGATGTCATACAGACTCTAAGAGAACACAAATGCTAGCCCAGGCTACTATATCCAGCAAAACTCTCAATTAATATATATGATAAACCAAGATATTCCATGACAAAACCAAACTTATACAAAAACTTTCTACAAATCAAGCCCTACAAAGAATAATAGATGGAAAACTCCAACACAAGTAGGGAAAATACACCCTAGAAAAAGCAAGAAAGTAATCTCCTTGCAACAAAACCAACAGAAGAGGAGAACACAAACATAATTCCACCTCTAACAATGAAAATTACAGGAAACAACAATCACTATCCCTTAATATCTCTCAACATTAATGGACTCAATTCCCCAATAAAAAGACATAGACTAACAGACTGGATACCCAGGATTTTTCTGCATGTAGGAAACATACCTCAGAGACAAAGACAGACACTACCTCAGAGTAAAAGGCTGGGAAACAACTTTCCAAGCAAATAGTCTGAAGAAACAAGCTGGAGTAGCCATTCTAATATAGAATAAAATCGACTTTCAACTAAAAGTCATTAAAAAAAATAAGGAAGGACACTTCATATTCATCAAAGGAAAAATCCACCAACATGAACTCTCAATCCTAAATATCTATGCTCTAAATACAAGGGTACCTACATTCATAAAAGAAATCTTACTAAAGCTCAAAGAACACATTGCACCTTACACAATATTAGTAGAAGATTTCAACACCCAATTCTCATCAATGGACAGATCATGGAGACAGAAATTAAACAGAGACATAGAGAATGTAACAGCAGTTATGAACCAAATGGACTTAACAGATATTTATAAAACATTCCATCCTAAAACAAAAGAATATACCTTCTTCTCAGCAACTCATGGTACCTTCTCCAAAATTGATCATATAAATGCTCACAAAACAGGCCTCAACAGATACAGGAAGATAGAAATAATCCCATGCATCCTATCAGATCACCACAGCCTAAGGCTGGACCTCAATAACAACAAAAACAAGAGAAAGCCCACATATACAAGGAAGTTGAACAATACTCTACTCAATGATAACTTAGTCAAGGAAGAAATAAAGAAAGAAATTAAAGACTTCTTAGAATTTAATGAAAATGAAGGTACAACATATCCAAACTTATGGGACACAATGAAAGCAGTGCTAAGAGGTAAACTCATAGCTCTGAGTGCCTACAAAAAGAAACAGGAGAGAGCATATGTCAGCAGATTGAGAACACACCTAAAAGCTCTAGAGCAAAAAGAAGCAAATACACCCAAGAGGAGTAGATGGCAGGAAATAATCAAACTCAGGGCTGAAATCAACCAAGTAGAAACCAAAAGTACTATACATGGACTGACCCTGGACTCTGACCTCATAGGTAGCAATGAATATCCTAGTAAGAGCACCAGTGTAAGGAGAAGCCCTGGGTCCTGCTAAGACTGAACACCCAGTGAATGTGATTATTGCGGGGAGGGCTGCAATGTGGGGAGGATGGGGAGGGGAACACCCATAAAGAAGGGGAGGGGGAGGGGTTAGGGGGATGTTGGCCGGGAAACCGGGAAAGGGAATAACAATCAAAATGTAAATAAGAAATACCCAAGTTAATAAAGATGGAAAAAACGAAAAAAAAAAAAAGTCTCCCAACCAACAAGAACCCAGGACCAGGTGGTTTAGTGCAGGATTCTATCAGACCTTCATAGAAGACCTCATACCAATACTATCCCAACTGTTTCACAAAATAGAAATAAATGGAGCACTACCAAATTCCTTCTATGAAGCAATTACTCTTATACTGAAACCACACCAAGACCCAACAAAAAAAGAGAGCTTCAGACAATTTCCCTTATGAATATTGATGCAAAAATCCTCAATAAAATTCTAGCAAACTGAATCTAAGAACACATCAAAATGATCATCCATCATGATCAAGTCCACTTCATCCCAGAGATGCAGGAATAGTTCAATATGTGGAGATCCATCAACATAATTCACTATATAACCAAACTCAAAGAAAAAAAAACACATGATCACTTCATTAGATGCAGAGAAAGCATTTGACAAAATTCAACACCCCTTCATGATAAAAGTTTTGGAAAGATCAGGAATTCAAGGCCCATACTTAAACATAGTAAAAGCAATATAAAAGAAAGCTAGTAGCTAACATTAAACTAAATGGACAGAAACTTGAAGCAATCCCACTAAAATCAGGGACTAGACAAGTCCCTGCCCACTTTCTCCCTACTTATTCAATATAGTACTCCAAGTCTTAGTCAGAGCAACAAGACAATTGGAGGTCAAAGTGATACAAATTGGAAAGGAAGAAGTCAAAATATCACTATTTGCAGATCATATAGTATGTTTAAATGGCAAAATTAATATAGTAAAAGTGGCCATTTTGACTAAAGCAATCTACAAATTCAATGCAATCCTCTTCAACATTCCAACTCATTTCTTCATAGAGTTAGAAAGAGCATATTGCAAATTCACTTGGAAAAACAAAAAACCCAGGATAGCAAAAACTATACTGTACAGTAAAAGAACTTCTGGGGGAATCACCATCTCTGACCTCAAACAGTATTACAGAGCAATAGTCATAAACAGTATTGGTACAAAGACAGGCAGGTAGATCAGTAGAATATAATTGAAGACCCAGAAATGAACCCCCATACCTATGTTCACTTGATCTTTGACAAAGGAACTAAAACCATCCAATGGGAAAAAGATAGCATTTTTCCACAAATGGTCTGGTTCAACTGGAGGTCAGCATGTAGAAGAATGCAAATTGATCCATTTTTATCACCCTGTACAAAGCTTAAGTCCAATAAGATCTAGGACCTCCACATGAAACCAGATACACTCAAACTAATAGAAGAAAAAATGGGGAAGATTCTCAATCACATGGGAATTGTGGAAAATTTCCTGAACAAAACACCAATGGCTTATACTCTAAGGTCAAGAATCCACAAATGGGGCCTCATAAAATTGTAAAGCTTCTGTAAGGCAAAAGATACTTTCATTAGGACAAAACGGCAACCAACAGATTGGCAAAAGATCTTTATCCATCCTACATCTGATACAGGGATAATATCTAATATATACAAAGAACTCAAGAAGTTAGACTCCAGAGAATCAATCAAATAATCTTATTAAAAATGGGGTACAGAGCTAAACAAAGAATTCTTAGCTGAGGAATATCGAATGTCTGAGAAGCACCTAAAGAAATGTTCAACATCCTTAGTCATCAGGGAAATGCAAATCAAAACAACTCTGAAATACTACCTCACACCAGTCATAACAGCTAAGGTCAAAAACTCAGGCGACAGGAGATGCTGGCAAGAATATGGAGAAATAGGAATACTCCTTTATTGTTGGTGGGATTGCAAGCTGGTACAACACCCTGGAAATCAGTCTGGCAGTCCTTCAGAAAATTGGACATAGTACTATGTGGATAATGTAGTACATTTACACAATGGAGTACTACTCAGTTATTAAAACAATGACTGGATGAAATTCTTAGGAAAATGCATGGAACTAGAAAATATCATCCTGAATCAGGTAACCTGGGTATATGCCCAGGAGTAGTATATGTGGGTTTTCAAGTAATACTATGTCCAATTTCTTTACACCATGAAGTATTACTCAGCTATTAAAAACAATGACCATATGGAATTCTCAGGCAAATGGATGGATCTAGAAAATATCATCCTAAGTGACGTAACAAAAGAACACACATGGTATGTACTCACTGATAAGTGGATATCAGGGACAGAGCTTGGAATACCCACGATACAACTAACAGACCACATGAAGCTCAAGAGGAAGGAAGACCAAAGAGAGTGGATGCGTCAGTACTACTTAGAAGGGAAACAAAATAATCAAGGGAAATAGAGGGTGGGAGGGACTTGGGAGGATTTGAGGAGGAGGAGGGGAAAGAGAGGGGCCGAATCAGGTATGGGAGGACATGGAGGAGGTGTACAGAGGGTCAGGAAATTGAGCAGAGGTGTGTAGCAATGGGGGATGGGGAACTGGGGCAGTAACCAGAAAGTCCCAGATGCCAGGAAAGCAAGAGCCTCCCAGGTCCCCATGGGGATGACATTAGCTGAAATACCTCAAAAACGGGAGGGAGAACCTGTGGAGAACATATTCAGGGGTCAGGCATTGCCCCGTGGTTGAGGGATGGGACTATGTGATCATCTCCAAATTTAACCCAGTATTGTTCCTGTCTAAACAAAATACAGGGACAAAAAGTGGAGCAGAAACTGAAGGAAAGGCCATCAGAGACTGCCCCACCTGGGGATCCATCCCACATGCAGATACCAAACCCAGATACTATTGTTGATGCCAAGAGGTGCTTGCTGATAGGAGCCTGATGCAGCCTGATACGGTTGTCTTCTGAGAGGCTCTGCCAGATCCTGACCTTATGCCCTTCTTAAAGTCCTCTATTATTATCATGAGATGTGATTTTAAATCTAGATCTTGCTTTTCCCGTATGTTGGGATATCCAGTATCTGCTGTGGTGGGAGAACTGGGTTCTGATGATGCCAAATACTTTTGGTTTCTGTTGCTTATGTTCATGCACTTGCCTCTTGTCATCTGGTTATTGCTGATGTTAGTTGATCTTGCTGCCTCTGACTGGCGCTTGTCCCTCCTGTGGGCCTATGAGCCTATAAGCCTGTGATCTTAGGAGTGAGAGCGGTCCTGGAAGACCAGCTTTCTGCAGGCAGGTTTTGGGTCCAAGAGCTGTGAAACAGCCCCAGCTCTGGGTGCAGATGGAGACCTGAAGGGTCCTGTCCCAGGTTGCCCTGCGGCTCCCAAGCTCTGTGCATTCCTGGCAGGTCTCTCTTTGGACAGTCAATAGAGAGAAAGTGGGGTCCCACCTGTGGGCTGTGGGCTTAGGAAGGAGAGCACTCCTGGAAGATATGCTCTCTGCAGGCAGGTTTTGGGTCCAAGAGCTGTGAGACAGCCTCAGCTCTGGGTGCAGATAGAGACCGGAAGCGAAATATGAATAATTTCTAAAGTTCAACTAAATTAATTTTAGTTTTAAAAAGAATAGAGTTTAAATTTGAATTCCCATAAAGTAAATATAGGGGGCTGATTAAATGTATTCCTTTTTGTTTTATATTTTGTTTTGTTTGGAGACAGGATTCCTCTATGAAGTTCTGGCTGTTATGCAACTCACTTTGTAGATCAGGCTAGCCTCAAACTCACATAGATTTGCCTGTTTTTGTCTCCTGAGTGCTGGAATTAAAGATGTGTGCTACTATGGCTGGCAGTTTGCTGGCTGAGGCAGAGTCTCTATCCTTGACTGGTGTGGAACTTCCTGTGTAGACCAGGTTGGCCTTGATGTTGAATTGATCTACAACCTGCTCTCTAGTATTAGGAGTGCAAACAGAAGTCTCTAGACCCACACTACAATATATTTCAAAAATATTTAGACTAGCTAGTGTTACGTTTCAAACCTGGGATAAATGTCTGGGTTGCCTATTTAACATGTCAGAGTGGACTGGGCTGGCCAGGTTCTCCCAGCATCCCTCAGTCCCTACCTATTACAAGGTATGGCTGGTATACCCCACGACTTCCTCTAAACTTTCCATTCCAGGTGGGTTCTTGTCTAACACATTTCTGATGGGGTTGAAGACTAATTATAGTCTCATAGCCTACCCAGCCTATTTAACATTGAGAATACATATTTAATTGGATAGTTTTCAGATAGTATACAAGTTAGCCAAGATATAACACATGGAATTTAGCTTTTCTTAAGTTAGAATAGATAACAGAATGTTCTATTTAATTGACAAAAATGATAGACTGGGTGTTAGGTGTTTCTTATACTTTATAAATTACAGAATGGTAATAGTTGTGTTCAGCTTATATCGGAGAGAAAAGTTCTTTTTTTAATTAGACACAATGGGTGAAATGTGGATTGATGTCTATATGCAAGTGAGGGCAGGCACAGGAAAAGGCAAGGCCTGTGATTGGGCAGTGAAAAAATAAGGGTGGCACAGAGTTTTGGAGAAAGGAGAGAGAGAGGGGAGGAGGGGAAGAAGAAGAGAAGATGGAGGAGTGGGATGCCCCATCCCTGTGTGGCCTTAATTAGCCACAGGTAGCTATGAATATCTTATAAGGGATGGATTATTAAAGGATAATTGGTCTTATCTAGGTGGGCAGTTCATATCAATATCAATTGGCTCCGAGTTTATTGTGTGGGCACTTTGTGGAGTGAGAATTTACTGATATCAACCTGATTGATAAATTACAAGCTTCTAGAGTTTTGATTTTACTGGGATTCTGGGAATTCTGACTATAACCACAGTGGGAGGATGCTGGGAATGTGAGCAGAGTTCGAAGCAGAGAGCTGTGAGACAGATGGCTGCTGATGGGGCTAGACATGGTGCCGCAGGGCCCAGAGAGTAGCTGGTGGTAGCGTGGGATGGAAACTGGGAACTTAGTGAGTCAGGTGGCGACGTTTTGAGAACTCTGGGCCAGGGAGTCTGGCTGACTGAGATGAAAATACCCCACAGATGCCATGTGGCCCCACAGTGCAGGCGATAGTGTGGGTTGATGTCTCTTTGGTGCCTGGTGCCCTGCGTCTTTTTTCTATTTTTTACTACTACAGGTGCTGAGCTGCCCTTCGCGCAGAGGCTCTTCCCTATCTAATCCAGTCGTTTTGGTTACCCAGCCCTTTTTTACCTTTGACCTCCTAGCTGCTGTACTTCGTTTCCCTCTCTCCTCCTCCTCTTTCCCTCCCCCTCTCCCCACATGCTCAGGGTCATGAACACGCTGGACTCTGCCAGGTCTGTCTGACTCTGGCTTTGCTCTCCTACATATCTATAATAAACTGTCTCCAACACCATAACTTAAGAGTAGTCCTGTCTGTTCCTTTCCGTTTTGTTAATTTTGGTCATTCAGCTAGGACTCTATAGGAGTCCTGAAACTTAGTGTGAATTTTTTTTTTTACAATTAGTTCTTTATGTTTGTATTGTAGAGTGACACGGGAAGAGATAACTAAAATTAAGAGGCATTTGATGGGTTGGAACCCTAGTACAGTAGAAACGTCCTCATATATACACATACGAGGGCAGTCTAAATGAAATCCACAAATAATGGGGAAATAGTACTCCAACTGGTCATCTCTTGTCCCCAAATGAAGCTTCCTGTACCAGAATTGAGTTACAACTACTTGAGTTGTTGGCCAAAGAGGTGTCATGGAAATCCCCAAAGAACCCAGGCTGTTGGCAAGACCATAGGTTGCTCTCAACAAACTGACAGAAGGCCCCTTCGCTGAAGACAATGCCTACATAACTCATTGGAAGTGGTGAAGTCAAGCTGGTGCCTATGGACACTCTTTACCCCTGTGTTCAAGTGTCTTGCTATAGGAAGGTAGTGTGCACGCTAGCAAAAGTGAAATATAAACCCCAAGCCAGCCACACAATCTCTGATCATGTCTGTTAGGTTTCAAACCTGGAGCAAAGGGCTAAATTGCCTACTAAACATATCGAAGTGGGCCTGGCCATCAGGTTCTCCCAGCATCTCTCAGCTTCAACCTGTTACAGGATCCTCCTGTCTGGTATATCCTGCCCCCTTACCCAAAACTTCTCCAGCCCAGGGGCTGGGCTGTCCTTCACCCAGAGGCTCTTCCCTCTAGAATCTAAACATTGTGGTCCCCTGACCTTTCTGTTTCCTCTCTTTGCGCATCCCGTCTACTGTATCTGGCTCCCCTTTTTCCCTCTCCTTTTCCATCAGCCCTCTCATCACATGGTTCAGGGTCATGTCCACGCTGGACTCTTCCAGATGTTCCTGCCTCTGGCTATGCTCTCCCTTTTATCCATAATAAACTTTATCATCTGCCATACCTAAGACCAGTCATGTCTTTTCTCATTCATTCATTCATTCATTTAATCATTCATTCATTCACTCACTCACTCACTCGTTGTGCCCTGTCTGCGATATATGTCAGAGCAGTGGAGGCACAAAAGTTATGGGTATAACCAACCCATATCTGATTTGACTTAAGGCCCATTCCATGAGATGGAATTCATAATCAGCACTTCTTGGCTGATTAAGAACCAGAGACTAACTAGATAGCCCAGGCACCTAGGGTAAAACCAAACACTACTGATCTAAAAAAACGTAGTGATAATTGACTCTTAATAATGTTCTGTTATACTCATAGATCAGTGCTTTATTCGGTCATGATTAGAGCTTCCTCCTGCCGCAGATGGGAACAGATGCAGAGACTCACAGCCAGACATTATACTCAGAGAGAGTCTGAAACACACAGCCCTAAATGGGATGTCTCCATCAAATCCCTCCTCTCAGAGCTCAGGAAACTCACAGAAGAGGGGACAGAAAGTATGTAAGAACGAGAGGAGATGGAAGATACCAAAAAAAACCACAATGTACTTTAAGTCATCATGAACAAGGTTCGTATGAACTCACAGAGACTGAAACACCGTGCAAAGGACCTGCACAGGCCTTGACCAGGTCCTCTATACTTATGGCCTTCAGTTTACTATTTTTATGGGATTCCTGAGTATGCATACCTTCTCTTAAACTCTTCTATTTGTTTGTCTGGTCTAACACTAATGTGATAGTTTTTTAAAAACCTTACTATATTTTGTTCTGTTATATTTCGATATTTTATGTTAGAAGCCAGTTCTTTACTAATGAGAGACAGAAATGGAGTGGAGGGGAAGAGGGGGGAGGATCGGGGGGGAGTAGAGGGAAGGAAAACTATTATCAGGATAGGTTATGTGAAAGCAGAATTTATTTTTAATGAAGGAAAGAGATTATGAGCTTCCTTTTTCTAAATTGACTACACATGTATTTTATTTGGAAATGCAATCCGATCAGAAATGATTGCCTGTTTCCTCCTCCTGCGTCTTTTAGTCCCACAGTGTTTATCTACTTGGGCTCAACTTACATGTGTACCAGCGACTTATTTGAAACTTCTATTTGAATATATCCTTTATTTATTTTATCAGTTACGTGGGATTTTTTTTTTCGTTGCATCAGAACGACTGGGGATTTTCCAATCTTTAATCTCCAAAAACTTCCCTTTAAATTTCTTGTAATTCATAGTTGCAATGTGGGATAGCCCCATGATCCTTTGATATATATGACACATTAAAAGGCACCGAGCAAGGTGTGTTCCTGCAGTCACTGTAGTCACTAAGAGCTTTCACTATGCTTAGTGACTCACAGTGACAACTGTTACACCAGTAAAGAAAAAGTGCCTGGCATCACTTTGACCCAGTGCAACACTGCCTTGCCACTCCAGCTGACATTCAAAACATTTTATTCCTGTTTCTTTATAAAACACTTTAGGTCTTAGTTTTCTATGACTTTATGTCAACATATTTTCTATTAAAATGCCTTACTCCATGTGCGAGTCCTGACTCTAATAGATACCACTTTCTATGTTAAGAGTTTTTAATATTTTTAAAAAACAAACTTTTAGAGAAGATGAATTTGAAGTTCAATTAAAAATTTGAATTTGTATGGTTACATTGCTCCTGAGTTATTCTGTAATAGCTACTATCATGATCTGCTATTTATTAAAAGAGATCAATATAATAACAATTTTAAAAAGTTCCATGTTGGCATTACAAAATCTTTGTGGACCTTTTTTTTTTTAAACTAGGTGTAGCACCCACTTAAGTAAAATGTAGCCCTTACCTCATTGCATCAGATTTCTCCAAAATTCTTGGAAATGAAATGAGTATAGAAAAGTATTTGAAACATTGAATAAGATAGAATTTATTAGTGTAAGACCAGCACCTGACTCACGACGAAGTCAAAGATATCTTCCTAACCCATTGCTTACTCTTAGGTCCCCAGACATGCTCTATACTCCCTGAAAAGTGTCCAGTGCTCCAACATACTTATCTGCCCTAAATCTTAGCAACACTGGGGGTTTAAGGATGTAAAAAAACTTGAGGCCACTCACAGAGCCAACATAAATTGATACCTAGAAAGCAGTGAGTCCAAAACCTTTAGAAGGGAAGAAACACAGAACACAGTGTCCTTCTGTTTAAAGAAAATGTTACTTAAAAAGTAGAATAAGGTGACCACTTGCTGTGACAGCACTTTTGAAATCTTAATATTCTCATTTCTCATAGGGAGTTTGTTATGTAAAGTATTATGTAAATAACTTTCTTTTACATTTCGAAGTATTGTTTCTAGTATCTTGTGATAAAACAAAATTTATGCTTACTTCTCTGAATCAGTAATTATTTCTCAAGAGCATAGTGCTAGCTGTTCTAACATTTTGGGGTGTTTAAATAACTAATGCCATGGGCATACAAATATTTTAAGTTTCACAGTATCTGGCAAATGTAGAAAGGTCTACAATGGTATATATTGGCATGATTGAAATACCTTTTAGTTGAGAATTTAGTAGAATTCAACTGCTATTCCAGTAACAAGATAAAAGCTGATTCTATTTAAAAAATGAGATGTATGTAATTAAATATATAATTGTGTTACACACACACACACACACACACACACACACACACACTAGTAGAACAAGGGTATATCATGACTCTCCAGGAGAGGGCTGTAGTATGCTGATTTTTTTTCTTAAACAGTATGATCCTGGGACATTTAATATTTCTAATGCATCAATGAATACTAAAATTGCTAGGTGTCAGGTTTTGTGAATCTAGTTATGAGTTAGCCATGGTTCAGAATCCCCCATCTCTTTGCTTAGCATCTGGTCCTTATCACTTAGCACATCAACAAGTCATTTTAACTAAATCACAGGGAAAGGAAAAGATAATAAAAATCAGATTATTTTTGCTAGTCACTTGTAGATCTTCTGGAAAAATAAGTCCTTCATTTGATTAGATGGCCAATCATGCCCCTTGCCCCTTTTTTACTTTTCTCAACATTGCCTCTCCCCTGTAGTGTCATATAGGAGTGATGCTGTTCCTATGGTAAATTCTACCCTACTTTCCATAGCTGGTAGAGTTTAGGTACCTGTCTGACATAATTTGGAATATGATATTAGGATGAAAAGAAAGACTGAAAAAGGAAAGGAAGAAAAGGTTAGATAAAGTGGTGGAGAGAGAAAAACAGGGAAGTAAAAAAGATAGTTACCCACCAATTAAACCTTGATCTCAGGCTCCATTAACATCTCTAAAATTGTAAGGTATTAAAAATTTTCTAGGAAGGAAAGATCATAAAGAAAGCTAAGAAACCACAAATAGAAAGGAGGAGAAAATTTTTGGAGATATCCAATAAGTCACTGCACTTATTGTGACTAAGAACAAAAGAGAATTCTTTTAAAAAGTTTTTTTAATCTTATTTTACAGTTCAGTTGTTATTCCCCTCATGGTCTACCCAATGAAAATTCCTCATCCCATTCTTCCTCCCCCCAACCCCCACTCCAATTTCCAAGAGGATGTCTCCACCTCATACTCAGCCCATCAGACCTCCCCACTCCCTGGTGCCTCAAGTCTCTCTAAGTTAGTTGCTTCTTCTCTCACTGAGGCCAGGCCAGGCAGTCCTCTGCTGTGTATGTGTTTGGGGCCTCATATCAGCTGGTGAATGCTGCCTGATTGGTGGCCCAGTGTCTGAGAGATCTCAAGGATCCAGGATAGTTGAGACTGTTGGTCTTTCTATGGGGTCACTCACCTTCTCAGCTTCTTCCGAGTTTTTCCTAATTCAATCACAGGGTTCCCAGCTTCTGTCCATTGGTTGGGTGTAATTATCTGCATCTGACTCTTTGAGCTGTTTGTTGGGCCTTTCAGAAGACAGCCATGCTAGGCTCCTGTCTGTAAGCACACCATAGCGTCAGTAATAGTATCAGGCCTTGGAGCCTCAAAAGGGAGAATTCTTATCTCCAAACACAGTGGATTGTAAATATGAAGTGTAAATAACTTTTTAAATGTTCATAGCTTGATAAAGAAATTAAGTAAATTATAGCTTTTTAGTGGTCAAATTAATATACCTAGGATTAAAATAAATGCTGTTCCTATTTCAAGACATGTACTTTTAGGCTCCAAAGTATATAAAATTACATTGAGCTGTGCTAATAGGAAGGAGCTATGAAGACTACCTTCTATAACTTGATAATTTCCCTAAGAAGTTTGTAGAAAAATAAAAAATAGTACATACAAAATGTATTATTCACTTTTAATGGAAAATATTTACATATGTTTATGAGTTTTTACAAAGTTAAAATGAATAAAATTCATGAGAAAAAAGATTAAATACAAGAGATATTACAACTTTCCTTGACACCATTACATCATGTTTGTTTAATTTTAATTTAGTATGCAAATGGAATTTTCCTAGTACTTTCTTCTTATTTGTTTCTCTGCCACCACCCTTCTGTCTTCTTCTGCTTACTTCTGGCTAGTCCCCTTCCTCCCTTCCTCCCATATATCCCATCACCTCCTCATTCTTCATGCTCGCACTAAGATCTCTTTTCTAGTTTCATTCAAGTATACAGCAATTAAAGTGTAGATTCCACCCATAAGACAAAGTATTTGTCTTAAGTCTGGCTTATTTTGCTTAACAAAATTGATTTCCATTTCCCTTCACATTCCTGCAGATGTCTTTTCATTTTACTTTGGAGCTGAATAAATGCTAACACAGACATGCAGACAAACATGCACATGTGTGCACGCACACACACACACTTTCTCTTTCTAATATAAATATTATTAGAACGTATATTCTAGTATACGTTCTAGTATTATGTGAGAATATAATGTATTATATATAATATAATATATAAAATCTAATATAATAATAGTAGAAATGAATAAAGAAACCCTGCAGACCCTGAACCATACGGGTAAGCTTCCCTTCCCCCACCCATCTTCCTTGCTCATTGAGTCCTCTGGGTCAAGTTAAGCTGTGTTGAGTGTCCTGCTATCCTGGGAGACCTCCATTCTCTGCCCACCTTCACTGGATCTGTGGCTCCTGAACCATACAGACCTACAGATGCTGAACCATACAGGCTTGCAGATCCAGAATCATACAGCCCAAGGATATCCATCAGAAACCTGCCACACCAGGGCCATCGAGGTTAACTCCCCTCCCAATACCTACTACAACAAGAATATTCAGGAACCAAAGCTATCCAGATGACTAAAGGTCCATGAAAGAAAACAATCAACAAAAGTCAGGGCAATATATCATTCAGAGCACAACTACCATTCTATAGCAAGCCCTAGGTATCCTAACATAACTGAAGCATAAGAAAATGACCTTATATCCAGTCAGAATCCTGCTCTTCAGATGTGTTAGCACATCCAGGGCTTGCTGTGGTAGGAGTACTGGGTTCTAGTGGTGCCAAATTTCATTGGCTTCTGTTGCTTATGTTCTGGTGTTTGCCTTTCACCATCTGATTATCTTTGGTGTTTAACTGGCCTGGGTGTCTCAGCTTGGAGCAGCCCTCCTCAAAGGCAGGTGGAACTGTGTGAGCTGGGTTAGAGCAGGCCTCCTGTGTCCCTGGTTAAGCAGGCCCCCTCGGTCCCTGGTTAGAGCAGTTCTCATGGGATATAAGCAGGGCTGTGGGGTCAGAGAGCAGCCATGCTAATCTGCCATGGTGCAGGTAGAGGTGCAGACTGGAAGGATGAAGGGGCTCTGACAGAGGGGATAGATCCCACTTCTGTTGGGTTCTGTGTAGGTTACAGCTGTCATAGGTATTGGGGTGGGGGTCTTATCTTTGTTCCTGGTTAGGGAAGACATCATGGGAGACAAACAGGACTGTAGGGTTGGGTGAAGGTGGAGGTGCAGATTGGAAGGGCCCAGAATACTTTCATATTCAGTTTTATGAGAAATGAGGATAACAATAAGAAGCCTTTACCTCTAATTTGGCTATTATTTGCATTCTTTGATTACAACAAGGTATTCATCACATCAGGCTTTCACCTGTGTTTATAGAATGTGATGGTTTGCATATGCTTGGCACAAGGAGTGGCATGATTAGAAGGTGTGGCCTTGTTCAAGGAAGTGTGTAATTGTGGGGGTGGGCTTGGAGAGCCTCCTCCTAGCTGCCTGAGGATGCTCAGTCTGTCCCTGGTTTCCTTCAGATGAAGATGTAGAACTCTCAGATCCGCCAGCCCCATGCCTGCCTGGATGCTGCCATGCTCCTGCCTTGATGATAATGGACTGAACCTCTGACCCTGTAAGGCAGCCCCAATTAAATGTTGTTCTTTATAAAACTTACATTGGTCGTGGTGTCTGTTCACAGCAATAAGACCCTAACTAAGACATGGACTATGATAGTTCAGTGCACTATCATTTTAATTTTCACATGCCAGTGTTTCTATTTCTAATAATTCTTAAAATTTACATTCTTTGATTGATTTTAGTTAAAACAAAAATAAAAATTATGACCAGCTAATTAATAAGTTAGAAAGAAAGGCTGAATGTTCCATGTGTTATTTAATAAACAAACTTAAATGAAAAAGGTAGTAATGGAGAAAAGTATAGTTACAGAAATATCAACTTATATTATTCTGACATCCATATTTTCCCTGTGAGACTCACCGTCTATATATGACACAGTCAGAACTGTATCTCTGGGTCCTGGCTGGACATGGAGTGTGTTAGGTGTCCCTCATTGTCACTGAATGGCTTCTTACTTCTAAAAATGACATTAAAAAAAAACACGTTGAAAGGGATAATAGAACCATTTACAATCTGTTCGATGTTTATGGTTTTGTCCTAGTCAGTCAAGAGGACATATCTATAGGTCATTTTTCTAAGGCAGCAGTTCTCAACCTATGGACTGCTACCCTTGGAGAGGTTGGATAACCCTTTCACAGAGGTCATCTAAGACTATCAGAAAACACAGATATTTATTATGATTCATACTAGTGGCAAGTTTACAGTTATAAAGAGGTAGCAATAAAAATTATATGGTTGGGGTCACCATGACACTAAAGAATTGAGGCATTAGGAAGGTTGAGAGCCACTTTTCTAGGTGTTGTTCAAAAAGGAAGAAAGGAAAGTTTCTTTGAGGGAAGGCAGCCATGGTGTATGTGCAAAGGTCAGAGGACACCTTGCAGGAGTTTGTTTTCTGTTTGCCATGTGAGTTCTGAGGATTG
The DNA here is from genome assembly GCF_021556685.1 of Rattus norvegicus. Classification (NCBI taxonomy): domain Eukaryota; kingdom Metazoa; phylum Chordata; class Mammalia; order Rodentia; family Muridae; genus Rattus; species Rattus norvegicus. Next base: position 64,866,352 of record NC_141546.1, on the reverse strand, counting down.
AATCATGCCTCTATGCTTGGTGACAAGCACTTTTACCCACTTTTACCCCAACCGTTAAAGGAAGAGTTTTAACCTTAAGTTTTGTTAGCTATTAGACCCTCTGCTTGGTACATTGTATATGCTTTGCATATTGTCTTATTTAGATCTTTAATAACCAGAGCTGGGAAGCTAGGCTCTTCTTTGTAAGAGGAGAAACTGAGGCATTTTCAAAGATTTACTCATGGGAGGAAATACAGGGACAAAGAGTGGAGCAGGGACTGAAGCAAAGGTCATCCAGAGACTTCCCCACCTGGGGATCCATCTCATATGCAGCCACCAAACCCAGTCACTTTTGCTGATGCCAAGAAGTGCTTGCTGACAGGAGCCAGATATGAGTGTCTCCTGAGAGGCTCTGTCAGAGCCTTACTGATACAGATGAGGATGTTTTCAGCTAACCATTGGACTGAGCAAGGGGACCCCAGTGGAGGAGTTAGAGAAAAGACTGAAGGAACGGAAAGGCTTTGCAACACCATAGGAAGAAAAACAATATCAACCAACCAGACCCCACCAGAGCTCCTAGGGGCTAAACCACCAACCAATTAGTACACATAGAGGAGCCCATGAACCAGCCACATGTGTAGCAGAGGATGGTAATGAGCAGCATCAATAGGAGGAAAAGTCCTTTGTCCTGTGAAAGCTCGTTTCCCCAATGTAGGGGAATGCCAGGACGTTGAAGTGGGAGTGGTTGGGTGAGAGTGGGAGCATCCTCAGAGAAGCAGGGGAAGGGGGTACAAGACGGGGAAAGGGGATAACATTTGGAATGTAAATATATAAAATATCCAAGAAAAATAAAATTAAAAAAAGATTTACTGGAGATTACTCTTAAAGGAAGTTACAATTTTTCTTCTATCTTCAGTGTAGTTTCTTGCCAGGAACACATATTTTCAACACAGATTTTCAACTAAGATAATGATCATTTTTTTTTTACATTTAGACTTTCCTTGAGTTTTAGTTAAGAAACATTCATGTAGTCACTGCATTCTTTAAAGTAGCAGATGAACTTCTTGTAAATATAGAGTTTTAGATGTTCTTCTTGAACATAGAGAAAAGCACTGCTCTCCAGTTGTAGGCAGGCTCCCTTTTGAGTAGTAATATTTACACTTTCACGACTTTGTCATTTCTATTCTGAGGAATACAACTTGAAACTGAATTTTTAAGTTTTCTGATTAAGCCTTCTGTCTTCACATCCAGATTAGGAAATCATTCTTTATAGCTGAAGATCATAACGTAGAGCTGACTAATGTTTAAAATAGTAAAGGCAGGATTAGGAAATCATCAACCACAGAAAATGTATGGGGTTTTCCCCAATATGCATCATGTTGACTTAATTGGTGCTCAGAGTTCAAGGAGTTGGTGTGGGAGGTAACTTTGTGAAGTAATGGTTTATTAAGGATTTGCCTGCAAGAATACACAAGGCTGGAAGTTATACAGAGAACTCTGGATTTTTTTTTTTTTAAGAACTATGATGGCATCTGGCTTTAATGCACAAAGATGCTAGAGTCATCTGTATGGGTGGCTTACCATGATGGTGGAATTGATATGGTAATACAGGAAGTGTGTGTGTAAACAGGTTTTATTGCTCCTTCCTTCATTTCCTTTCGTGCTCAAGAAAGTACCATTTGTCTCTCTCTTGCCCAGTGTGTACTCCCTACTGTGGTTTTGAATGAACATTTTTGCATTTTTGGCTTACACAATATTCTGATGGAGAAAGGAAGGCCCAGATGGTATTTTTATAGGCCAAGCCTTTGGGAAATGATATGTTAAAAAATACTACAAGCTCTTTGGTGACATAGCTCAGTTGGAGGCTGCTTGCCCAGCATGCACAAAGATCTCGATTTGATCCTCAGGGCAGCATGAAGCATGTCCAGTATAATAGCATATATTTGTAATCCCAGAACTAGGGAGGCCAGAGGAACGGAAGTTCATGGTTATCATTGACTATGGTACATTTTTTTATGATAGCCTAGGTTACATAAGACCCTGTCCAAAGGAAAGCAAAATACAAAACACCCCCCCAAAAAACAACAACAACAACAACAACAACAACAACAACAACAAAAAAATCTATGAGGTCTAAGAAAGGACCATTACAGTCTAGATTGGAAACTCCTCAGCTAAAATGTAGCATTAAGTAACCCATTAAAATGTAAGAGAAAGAAACAAGCTTTAGTATGAAGGTATGTCCATAGGAACTTGTAGGTTGATGTCATTATGCAGGTGAAGGCAGACAAGATAAAACGAGGCCTGCCATTGGATGAGAAGGAAGGGAGGCAGGAACAAAGATTTTAGAAGGATAGGGAGAAGCATGAGAGACGGAGCTAGGAGAATCTAGATGGAGACAGAGAAGGATGACCTAGATCCCTGTGGTCTTGAATTGCCAAGGTAGTTGGGATGGATTTCTGTAGGCAAATTTATCTTATCTAGGTAAGAGGTTTATATCCTTACCAATTTTTTGTGAGTTTATTGTGTGGATGTATTGTAGATTGAGAATTTAACATATAAATCTGATTGATAAATTACAGTTTACTGAGTCATGATTTCACTGGGTTGTTTGGAGTGTGAGCAGAGTCCGTGGCAGGGAGCCATGATAGGCCAGCCTATGCTAGACTTCTAGAGCCCTGATTTTACCAGGGAGCTGGAACCAGAGAGTTTGCAGCCAGGAGACATACTAATCAGAGATAAATTATGGTTAGTTCCATTTGGCCCCACGGGTGCCAGAACTAACTCTAGAGATCAATGTGGCAAAGTTCCACACTGGAATGGCTTGTAGACTACCTGGGTCAGAGAGTACTTGGGGGCAATGTGGAGCTGCTGAGGTGAATTAGTGCTAGTTCCTATGGTCTGAGAGAGCAGGAACTAATGCCAGGGTCAGAGAGAGAACAAGGGAGGGGAGAGAAGTCTGGAGATTTTTGTTGTTGCTGTTGTTGTTGTTGTTGTTGTTGTTTACTACAACAGGAACTGTCTTAAAAAACCAAAAATGAAATAAAATTAAACCTAGACAATATTAATGACGCCAAGAAGTGCATGCTGACAGGAACCTGATATAGTTGTCTCCTAAGAGGCTCTGCTAGAACCTGACATATACGGAGGAGAATGCTAGCAGCAAACCATTGAACTGAGAACAGGGTCCCCATTGGAGGAGTTAGAGAAAGGATTGAAGGAGCTGAAGGGGTTGCAGCACCATAAGGACAATACCAACCAACCAGAGCTCCCAGGGACTAAACCACAAGCCAAAGAGTGCACATGGACTGACCCATGGCTCCATCTGCATATGTAGCAGAGGGTGGCCTTGTTGGGTACCAATCAGAGGAGAAGCCCTTGGTCCTGTCAAGGCTGGACCTCCCAGTATAGGGGAATATCGATGGGGGAAAGGGAGATGGTTGGGGAGGGGGAACACCCTCATAGAAGAAAGGGAAGGGGTTTGGGGCTCATGGATAGGAAACCGGGAAAGGGAATAACATTTGAAATGCAAATAAAAAATATTCTATTTTAAAAAAAGACTGAACTCTAAAGGGGACATTTTTCATTTTACTGTGTTGTTTTCTCATGTGTTCCCGTTATATTTTTTTCATGTATTAGTTGAAAGAATAAATAATCTATGCTTAGCACTTGGAAAAAAATAAAATTAAAACAGAATCCAGATATTTTCTGTGAAGCTAGACATCAAATTTGTACAATGTAAAATAATCTCTCTTCTTACTAAGCCTTTCTTAATTAGGAGCTATTAAATAGATATGGTAATTTTAATAAAACATGGCACTTATGCCAACACATGCTGAATTTTTTTATTTTAAATGAATATATGTACTTTAAATTCTTATTGTAGTTTCTTGTACAGTAAATGCAGGTGTTTGGTTTGTAAATGAAGAACTGTTCAGCAAAGGTATCTTATACAACATAAATTACTGTCAAATGTGTTACTTGTTTTATTTTTACATTGCTACAGGTTGAATTCAGAACAGTGTATAAGTCAAGCTCACACTCCCCTCAATGAATTATACTTCCAACACCATTTCAGTAATGGTTCCCATACCTTACCTTTTCTTTAATAATATCTTAGGCTAATGGACAAAGTAAACAGGTTTTATTCTGGTATCACCATTGTCATCTCTCACCTCAGTCCCCATTTCACATGACATTGTTCATTCCCTTCTGTTCCTCTCTTATGGGAATATGTCTCCCTTCTCCTCTCTTGTGATCCCTTCTAGTCTCATAATCCAGGACCACAAATGTATACATATGGTTATGCACAAAGTTAAAGTTAGGGTCAGCATATGGGAGAAAGTAATTGTGTTTGTCTCTCAGAATCTGACTTAGATTCACTTGACATAATTCTAGTACATCTATTTACCTGCAAATGTCATGATTTTATTGTTCTTTATGGCTGCATATAGCTCCATTGTTTATAAGTATGATGTTTCCCTTAAAAGATTTAAAGTTTTAAAAATTATTTCTTTTATTTTTGAGATTATAAGACAACCACACTGGTTTTTTTTCCTTTCCTATCTACTCCCCAAACCCTATCCTATGCCAGTCTTTTCTCGTGGTCTCTTTTTCCCATTAATTGTTGTTACGTGAGTGCATGCATATATTTGAATTAAAAATATATTTCACTTATTCTTTGACAATTTATAGAGTGAAAGCTATAGATCTATCTTTTTTACATTTACCTGTGGAAATTTAGTTTATTAACACTTTCTTTTAAGGAGCTACCTCTGACAACTGTTTCTGACAGTTTTGTCAAAATGTGATAACTGTAAGAGTGCCCTTGGTCCTGTTAAGACTGAACCCCCAGTGAACGTGATTGTTGGGGGAAGGGCGGCAATGGGGGGAGGGTGGGGAGGGGAACACCCATAAAGAAGGGGAGGGGGAGGGATTAGGGGGATGTTTGCCCGGAAACCGGGAAAGGTAATAACACTCGAAATGTAAATAAGAAATACTCAAGTTAATTAAAAAAAAAAAAAAAGAGTGCAGCATTGTTTCTGAATCATTAATTCTTTTTGTCGTTTTTTAAAAACAGGCCTAAGTTTATGTTAAGCCCATGCTGGATTTGTTCCCCTCACCCTATACTATGATTTGAGATGCAGAATTGTGGTACCTCAGCACCTCTCTTCTTACTAAGGGTTGCCGACTCTCAGGAACCTGGTACTTTCATATGAATTTTAGTTTTTTCCAGTTCTGTGAAGGATGTCTTTAAGGTTTTGAGGAGATTGCATTGAGTCTGTAGACCTCTTTTACTGATACAGCCATTGTTACAGTATTACTTCTTCTAATCTCTGAGCACGGGAGATATTTCCATCTCTTCCATTTCATTCTTGATTGTGTTTACATTTTCATTATTGGGTCTTTCACCTCCTTGATTAGATTTATTCGTAGGTATTTTTGAAAATATTATACTTGTTTCCTCTGCTACTTTATTTCTTTGTAATTTAATTGTTATACCGAAAATTATATATTTTTAAAATTTTTATTTATTCGTATGGGTGTTTTGCCTGTGTCTGTGGAACAGATGTATGCAGTGTCCATAGCAGCCAGAAGAGGGCGTCAGACTGGAGTTACGGGTGGTTGTGAGCTGCCATGTGGGTGATAGGAATCAAGCCTGGGTCCTGTGGAAGGGTAGCCAGTGACGGCTGAGCCATCTCTGCAGCTCTTAGGAAAGCTACAGATCTTTGCACTTATATTTTGTATCTTGTTACTTCAACATCCTTAATCATAAAGGAAATGCAAATCAAAACAATCCTGAGATTCCACCTCACACCAATCAGAATGGCTAAGATCAAAAACTCAGGTGACAGGATGTTACTTTGTATTTTGTTTGCCTTCCTTTCTTTATTACTCTGTTTCTTTGTTTCTTTGGCTTGGGGCACAGTATTGAATGGGAGTGGAGAGAGTAGACACTCTTTTTTCATTCCAAATTTCAGTAGACATTATCTTACTTTTCCCACATGTTTTGGATATGTGCCCAGAAGTGGTATAGCTGAGTCCTCAGGTAGTATTAATGTCCAATTTTCTGAGGAACCTCCAGACTGATTTCCAGAGTGGTTGAACCAGTTTACAATCCCACCAACAATGGAAGAGTGCTCCTCTTTCTCCACATCCTTGCCAGCATCTGCTGTCATCTGAGTTTTTGATCTTAGCCATTCTGATTGGTGTGAGGTGGAATCTCAGGATTGTTTTGATTTGCATTTCCTTTATGATTAAGGATGTTGCATATTTCCTTAGGTGCTTTTTGGCCATTCGATAATCCTCAATTGAGAATTCTTTGTTTAGCTCTGTCCCCATTTTTAAATAGGGTTATTTGATTCTCTGGAGTCTAACGTCTTGAGTTACTTATGTATATATTGGATATTAGCCCTCTCTATCAGATGTAAGATTGGTAAAGATCTTTTCCCAAACTGTTGGTTGCCATTTTGTCCTATTGACAATGTCTTTTGCCTTACAGAATCGTTGCAATTTTATGAGGTCCCATTTGTTGATTCTTGATCTTAGAGCATAAGCCACTGGTGTTCTGTTCAGGAAATTTTCCTCTGTGCCTATGTGTACGAGGATGTTCCCCACTTTCTCTTCTACTAGTTTTAGTGTATTTGGTTTTATGTAGAGGTCCTTGATCCACTTGGACTTGAGTTTTGTACAAGGAGATAAGAATGGGTTGATTTGTATTCTTCTACAGGCTGACCTCTAATTGAACCAACACCATTTGTTAAAAATGCTGTTTTGTTTCCACTCATTGGTTTTAGCTCCTTTGTCAAAGATCAAGTGAGCATACGTTGTGGGTTCATTTCTGGGTCTTCAATTCTAATCCATTGATCTGCCTGTCTCTGTATCAATACCAAGCAGTTCTTGTCACAATTGCTCTGTAATACTGCTTGAGGTCAGGGATGGTGATTCCCCCAGAAGTTCTTTTATTGTTGAGGATAGTTTTCACTGTTCTGTTTTTTTGTTTGTTTGTTTGTTTTGGTTTTTTTTGTTATTCCTAATGAATTTGAAAATTGTTCTTTCTATTTCTATGAAGAATTGAGGTGAAATTTTGAAAGGGATTGCATTGAATCTGTAGATCGCTTTTGGCAAAATGGCCATTTTTACTATATTAATCCTGTCAATCCATGAGCACGGGAGTTCTTTTCATTTTCTGAGATCTTCGATTTCTTTCTTCAGAGACTTGAAGTTCTTGTCATTCAAATATTTCACTTGCTTGGTTAGAGTCACACCAAGGTATTTTTATATTATTTGTGACTATTGTGAAAAAGTATCATTTCCCTAATTTCTTTTTCAGGCTGTTTATCCTTTTGAGTAGAGGAACACTCCTGATTATTTGAGTTAATTTTATATTGAGACACTTTGCTAAAGTTGTTTAGCAGCTGTAGGAGTTCTCTGGTGGAATTTTGGGGTTCATTTAAATATGCTATCATATCATCTGCAAATAGTGATATTTTGAATTTTTCCTTTCCAATTTGTATCCCTTTGACCTGTTTTGTTGTCTAATTGCTCTGACTAGAACTTCAAGGACTAAATTGAATAGGTAGGGAAGAGTGGTCAGTCTTGTCTAATTCCTAATTTTAGTGGGATTGCTTCAAGTTTATCTCTATTTAGTTTGATGTTGGCTACTGGTTTGCTGTATATGCTTTTGCTATGTTTAGGTATGGGCCTTAACATGAAGGAGTGTTGAATTTTGTCAAATGCTTTCTCAGCATCTAATGAGATGATTATGTGTTTTTTTTCTTTGAGTTTGTTTACATAGTGGATTATGTTGATGGTTTTCCATATATTGAACTATCCCTGCATCCCTGGGATGAAGCCTACTTGATCATGGTGAATGATTATTTTGATGTGTTCTTGGATTCAGTTTGCAAGAATTTTATTGAGTATTTTGGAGTTGATATTCCTAAGGGAAATTGGTTTAAAGTTCTCTTTCTTTGTTGGATCTTTGTGTGGTTTAGGTATAATCATAATTGTGGTTTTAAAGAATGAATTAGATAGTATTACTTTTGTTTCTATGTTTTAAAATAGTTTGAAGAGTATTGGTATTAATTCTTCTTTGAAGGTCTGATAAGTTCTGCACTAAATCTACCTGGTCCTAGATGTTTTTGTTTGTGAAACTTTTAATGACTGGCTCTATACCTTTTGGTGTTATGATACTGTTTAGATGGTTTATATGATTCTGATTTAACTTTTGGTACCTGGTATCTGTCTAGAAGATTGTTCATTTCATCCCAATTTTCCAGTTTTGTTGAGTATTGGCTTTTATATTAGGGTTTGATATATTTTTTTAAATTTCCCCAGTTTCTGGTTTTTTTTTTTTTGTTAATTTGGATACTATCTCTCTGCCCTCTTGTTTATCTGGCTAAGGGTTTGTCTATCTTGTTGATTTTCACAAAACAACAGCTCCTGGTTTTGTTGATCCCTTTTATAGTTCTTTTTGCTTCTACTTGGTTGATTTCAGTCCTGAATTTGATCATTTCCTGCTGTCTACTCTTCTTGGGTATATTTGTTTCTTTTTGTTCTAGAGTTTTCACATGGGTTGTCAATCTGATAGTGTAAGATCTCTCCAGTTTTTTTTTTTTTTTTTTTTTTGAGGCACTCAGAGCTATGAGTTTTCCTCTTAGCTTTGCTTTCATTGTGTCCCATAAGTGTTTGGGTATGTCGTGCCTTCATTTTCATTAAATTCTAAAAGCCTTTAATTTCTTTCTTTATTTCTTCGTTGACCAAGTCATCATTTAGTAGAGTGTTGTTCAGCTTCATGGGTATGTGGGCTGTCATTTTTTATTTATTGATTTATTTCTTTGTTATTGAAGACTAGCCTTAATCCATGGTGATCTGATAGGATGCATGGAATTGTTTCAATCTCCTTGTATCTATTGAAGCCTGTTTTGTGACCAATTATATGGTCGTTTTTTTTTAGAGGGTTCCATGAGATGCTGAGAAGAAGGTATATTCTTTTGTTTTAGGATGAAATGTTCTATAGATAGCTGTTAAATACTTTTGGTTCATGACTTCTGTTAGTTTCACTGTGTCTCTGTTTAGTTTCTGTTTCCAGGATCTGTCCATTGATGAGAGTGTGATGTTAAAGTCTCCCACTATTATTGTGTGAGGTACAATGTGTGCTTTGAGCTTTAGTAAGGTTTCTTTTATGAATATAGTTTCCCTTGCATTTGGAGCATAGATCTTCAGAATTGAGAGTTCATCTTGGTAGATTTTTTCTTTGATGAGCATGAAGTGCCTTTCCTTATCTTTTTTGATAACTTTTGGTTGAAATTTGATTTTATTCAATATTAGAATGGCTACTCCAGCTCATTTCTTGGGACCATTTGCTTGGAAAAACTGTTTTCTAGCCTTTTACTATGAGGTAGTGTTTGTCTTTGTCACGGAGGTGCAGTTCCTGTATGCAACAAAATTCTGGGTCCTCATTACGTATCTAGTCTGTTAGTCAATGTCTTCTTATTGGGGAATTGAGTCCATTGATGTTAAGAGATATTAATGAATAGTGATTGTTGTTTCCTGTTATTTTTGTTGTTAGAGGTAGAATTGTGTTTGCGTGACTAAATTCTTTTTAGAAAGACTAAAGGTTTGTTGAAAGAAAATTAATTTCTTGCTTTTTCTGTGGTGTAGTTTCCCTCCTTGTTTTGGAGTTTTCCATCTATTATTCTTTATAGGGCTGGATTTGTGGAAAAATATTGTGTAAATTTCCTTTTGTCATGGAATACCTTGAAAATTATCTATGGTAATTGAAAATTTTGATGGGTATTGTAACCTGGACTGGCTTTTGTGTTCTCTTAGAGTCTGTATGACATCAGCCCAGGATCTTCTAGATTTCATAGTCTCTGCTGAGAAGTCTGGTATAATTCTGATATATCTGCCTTTATATGTTTCTTGACCTTTTCCACTTACTGTTTTTAATATTCTTTCTTTGTTTTGTGCATTTGTGTGACAGGAGGAATTTCTTCTCTGGTGGTCTAATCTATTAGGATTTCTGTAGGCTTCTTGTATGTTTATGGGCATCTCTTTCTTTAGATTAGGGGAGTTTTCTCCTATAATTTTGTTGAAGATATTTACTGGCCCTTTAAGTTGGGAATCTTTGCTCTCTTCTATACCAATTATCCTTAGGTCTGGTCTTCTCATTGTGTTCTGGATTTCCTGGATGTTTTAGGTTAGGAGCTTTTGCAGTTTGTATTTTCTCTGTCTCTTGTGTGAATGCTTTTATGGTATCTTCTGTCCCTTAGATTCTCTCTTCAATCTCTTGTATTCTGTTGGTGATGACTCCTGATCTATTTTCTAGGTTTTCTATCTCCTGTGATTTCTATCTCTTTGTGATTTCATTATTGTTTCTATTTTAATTTTTATATCTTGGATGGTTTTGTTCAATTCCTTCACCTGTTGTTTGTGTTTTCCTATAATTCTTTAAGGGATTTTTTGTGTTTTCTCTTTAAGAGCTTCTACTTGTTTACCTGTGTTCTTCTGTATTTCTTTAAGGGCATTATTTATGTCCTTGTTAAAGTCCTCTATTATCATCATGAGATGTAATTTTAAACCCCGTCTTGCTTTTCTGGTGTGTTGAAGTATCCAGTACTTGCTGTGGTGAGAGAACTGGGTTCTGATGATGCCAAGTAGTCTTGGTTTCTGTTGCTTAGGTTCTTGCATTAACCTCTCACTGTCTGGTTATCTCTGATATTAGTTGGTCTTGCTATCTTTGACTGGAACTTGTACCCCCTGTGGGCCTGTGAGCCTGTGATTTTAGGAGTGAGAGCACTCCTGGGAGAGCATCTCTCAGTGGGCAGGCTTTGGATCTGGAGGCTGTGGGACAGCCTTTACTCTGGGCACAGATAGAGACAGGAAGGATCCTGTCCCTGGCTGCTTATCAGTTCCTGTGCCCTGTGCCCTCTGGCAGGTCCCTCTTTAGACAGTTAGTGGAGCAAAAGTGGTGTCTCACCTATGGGCTTAGGAATGAGAGCACTCCTGGGAGACCAGCTTTCTCCAGGCAGGTTTTGGGTCTGGAGGGCTGTGGGACAGCCTTAGCTTTGGGCACAGATGGAGGCCGGAAGACAAGCTTGTCAATCTTAGATGTTTTTAAGGATCAGTCTTGCATCTCTCTAAAACGTTGTTCTTTTAATATCCATTTCAAAATTTCTGTCCTGATCTTTGCTATCCATTGATATTCACTGCTTTTTGTTTTGGATTGCTCTCTCTCTCTCTCTCTCTCTCTCTCTCTCTCTCTCTCTCTCTCTCTCATCTTGTTAGGTTATTTGTTTGTTATTTATTTATTTTTATCATTTAAAATTAAGCTCTTTATAAAATTCTTTTTTAATTTTTTTGAGTAGATTAGCTTTTATTTTTTTTCTTATCTGGCAGGGCACCAGCTAAGAACATACCAGAAGGACTTATTCTGGCTCATGGTTAAACATGGCAGGAAGCCTGTGCTAGCAATAAGAGAATGAAGCCATCACAAGGCAGAGTCAAGTAGAGCCAGACCCATAACCCCTGGCCTGTGACCTGCTAACTCTCACTAGGTCCCGCCCCTTAAAGGTGCTGCAGTCTTCCAAGACAGTGCTACAAGCTGGCACATCAAAGGGATGAATCTATAGGGGATTCACAGTGCATTGTTGACTAAATTACTAGACTGATTTTTTTTTTTAAACTTTTACCTTAAAACCCACTGGTGAATTTAAAAAGTCTCTAGACTTAAAAAAAATGTAACGAAGAAAAAAGGAAAATTTGAAAGGAACGGAAAAAAGAGGACTAGAGAAGAAGGAATAAAATTAGGCCTAGTGTTACCCAACCAAAATCCCAGCACTTGGTAGGCTGAGGCAGGAAAATTCCAGTCCTGCCTGGACCTAGAGAGACTGATTTAACCCCAATTGAGGGGAAAGGGAAGTAAGAAAGAAAGGTTTGCACAAGGAAGGGAGCAAACAAAGGGAATCAGGAATCGGGAGACCTGCAGGTTTGGGGCTAACAAGAGATGATGAATGGAAGGATGGGAGAGAAGTAAGGTCAACCGATGTGAAGTAAGAAGCAAACAGCATTCTGAAGACTGAGAAGGTGGCCAAACAGATCCTGGAACTTTATTTCCAGCAACATCTATTTATTGTTTTTTATTGGGAGCACTTATGAACTTTTCCCTTAGAGGTAACTCAGGATTTCTGCTGTATTCTGACTCCTTTTCATTTGCTTATAGGGACTTTTGAATTTTCTTTCTGACTTCATCAAGGACTCAGTAGTCACTTAAACGTGTATTTTTTTTCCAGTTTCTGTGTCTTTATACAGATGTTTCAGTTGCTGATTACTAGTACTCATTCACTGTGATCGTATATGAGATGATTTTGACTGGCTTTTATTTGTGACGACTTGATTTGTGCCAAGAATGTGGTCTATTTTAGAAAGAGTTCCTTTGACTTCTGAGAAAAATATGTACCCTGTCTTTTTAATGGAATATCTTGTATATTTCTGTTTGTATATTTCTGTATATATATATATGTATGTATATATATATATTGTATATTTTTGGTATTATTGGGTGGTGATTATGATAATTTTAGCTTAGATGCACTAAACAGAGATAAGATGGGGCTAATAAAAACACCATTGTTGTTACATTAAGACTGATCTGGAGGGGTGGGGGGGGGGAAGACTGATCTGATCTTTTAGGCCCATTGATGTTTGTTTTATAAAATTGGGAGTCCCAGGGAAGGAAAAAGCAAAATTAAGCAGAAAAAAGGGAGAAGATGGAGCATAAGAATATTATGAAGGGAAAGATGAAAGAGAAAAAGAGAAATAATTAGAAAAATAGATTTTTCCAGTGGTGAAAAGTTAGATTAATGTCAGAAGGAAAAGGAAAAGGAAAACTGCAAGAACATAAAAACTCAGCCAGGTAATCTCAAAATACTTCTAAATGTGGTTTCTTGGAAAAAGAAGGAAACACCGGAGCAAAAAGAACCAAAAGAAGCTACGGAAAGTGAAGAAAAAGGAAAAAACAAAAACAGAAGGAAGGAAGGAAAGAAGGAGGGAGAGAGGAAGGAGGGGAGTAAGGAGGGAGGAAGGTTGGGGAGGGAGGGAGAAAGGAAGTAAGAAGGCAGAGAAGGAAGGAGGGAGGGAAGAAGGAAAAAGTGACTGAAGTCGCAGTAGTTTCTTCTTGCATCCTCAGCAGCTAGAGAATAGGGCTTGGGAGGTGACTGAACATAGAAGATTACTCGTTGCCTTTGCGGAGGGCCCAGTTGTAGTTCCTCGTACACCCATAGTAGCTTACAGTCATCAATAACTCCCAAGCTCTCTCCTGGCCTCTGTAGGTGCCCGTTGCTCTTGTGGTGCACATACATACATGCAGGTATTATTCATATAAAATAAACCTTAGAAAACCTTTTAGGATTGGAGAATGTTAGTTATATACATAGAGAGAGAAGAAGAGGCAGTTTAATTTATGGCATCTTCTTTCCGTTGGCTTATGCAGTTCCTGAAGTTTAACGGACAAGTGTCTCATATTTTCCAGAGATATCTTGATAATGCCTGTCAGGGGTTGGCCTCTGCTGTCCATGCTTGATCTTGCTTTCTGCTGTCTGGGTAGATTTCTGTTTCATTCTCCTGAGAGTCCCCAGTTTATACTCCTTGGGTAGCTCTTGCAATTCAGGGCCATCTCCCAGTTGTGTTTGGAGTATGGAAAGCTATACAGCGCTGAGATCAGTACAGGCAGAAACCTTCTCTTTACACTTCAAAGATCTCCTCCTCATTAATCATGCTGCTAGAGGGCTACAGCACTGCTATGTATCAAATACTCCTATGGGACTTCAGAGTTCTCAGACTGTACGGCAGTGAAAGACAGGCGACTCCACAGTTTGATCCACTTGCTGACCTTGGGTTCAGAGCCATCAAATTCTCAGTACTTATCAGTTAATGAGATGTTTCCCACCTCCAAAAGACAGGACTCTCTCTCTTACTAAGTACAACCCAGCCTTTTCTACCCTCCTACTGCCCGTTCTCAGAGTCCCATCAACATCTGCCCTCATTGCTCTCCACAACTGCCACTCTGGGCCTTCCTTTCCCAGGGGCTGAGGCAAGCCAAACTGTGGTTCCCTGACCTGTGGTTATTTGCTATACTCAGGCCCTTTGGGTAAATGTTTTAATAGGAGTTCCTGACCTGTGGTTATTTGCAATTCTCAAGCCTTCTGGGTAACTCTTTAATAATGCTTTCTCTTTAAAGATGGTGGCAGACCTCTGCCCTCTGAGTCATAGTATGACAAAATGGGTTTCTCTTCACTACTTATGCATCTACTAGAAGATCGCTGACTTTCAAAACCTGACAACTAGCTTCGAACATAAAAAGGGTTGTGACTTGTCCAGCGGGCAGGACACTCTTACCTTAGGGAAGAGGCTTCTGAGTCCTCTTTCCTTCTAGGGAGCCCAGGCTGAGTCTGCATCCTGCTGGCTTCTCTCCTCAGTCCTACCTTGTCGTCTCTGCTTTTTTCCCCCTTATGGGTTTCTAAAGCTTTATTTCTTTTCTATCTCTGGTATTGTCTGTTTTGCCTATTCAGATGGTCTCCTTCCTCGGCTCCCAAGAGCAGTCTCTTGTCTGCCATCTTACCCAGAACATTTCCCATTCAATAATTTTGAAGAGAATGAAGGAATCTTGGATCCAAAATATCTGAGAACTATTGCTATAATGCTTATCAATTTTCTCAACTAACATTCATCTTAATTTTAATATCAAAGACAATCTTGTAAAATAAACAGGTTTAATGTCACATCTCTCCTTATATTGTTGATTTGTTCATTATCATCATTTAAATAATATCTGTATATTATAACCATTTAATATTTAAGTGAAGAGGAGAAAGAAAGGAAAAAGAGGCAGAAAAGACCAATTAAAGGGAGCTGTTAACTGCCACTATGTACAATGTAACTGCCATTATGTCCCAAGATATTATTTTTATACTTGTAATTGCACATGATTGTTATGCAGCTAAATAATCTAGAAAATATTGCCATCAAATTTTATAGATGAGAGTTGAGAACTGTTAAATGACTTGTTTTATATTAAAATTACACATGATTAAAGTGTGGGAAAAAAACCACCAAAAAGTATTTTACAACACATAAAATTATATGAGATCAATTTCCAGTTTTATTTTTTATTACTTTTGAATTTTTGAGGCTATAATGTAATTACGTTATTCCTCTTTTCCCTTTCTTCCCTCTAACCCCTCCCATATGCTCCCCCTTGCTCTCTTTCAGACTCATGCATTCATATATGTATACATATATGCAAATATATTCATAAATATTACCTATCCAGTCTGTGTAATCCTCAGGGCTGACCATTTGGTATTGCATAACCAACTGATGTACTCCTTCCTAGGGAAGTCCGTTTCTCTTAGCATTCCTTGGTTCCCTGTGTTTTTTAGTATAGAGCTGAGGCCTCATGGCCATCTGATTTATGTGTTGATTGTTGTCTCTAATTTTGGTTGTCATGTTTAGACTGTCATGTTAGTCAGACTTTATGGTTATACCTCCTTCTGACATCTCTAGTAAAAACAACCTCACAGCAAACTCCCTGGTCCTATGGCTCTTATCATTTTTCTGTCCCCTCTTCTGTAATGTCCGCTGAGTCTTAGGTGCTGGGGTGTTTTGTAGATATATCCACGGGGACTGGGTTGATCACTTTCTTTGATGAGGGGTGTGGACCACTCTTATTTGTGTGTATGAGGACAGATATTAGAATGTAGTTAGGGATTATGATGTTTAGTAAAATGGTGGTTGTAAGTTCTTCTCCAAGATCCATGACTTTGCTCTCTCCACATAGTTGGCTAGATCTTCAGTACCAGGCGTGATTTCTCTCCTGTTGCTCTTGTTGAGTGGGTCTGAAGTCCAATTAGAGAGCTGCTGGTTGCTGCCAAGGTATGCATGCCACTACTGTGCCCTCAGGGTGACTATGCCATGCTTGGCATTGCAGTTCTATTCTCCACCAGTCCTATATTCTTCTTTTTAAAATTTACTCATACTATTTTATACACATGTATGCCTACTTATGTGCACTAAGTCATGCAGGTTGCCCTGGAGGTCAGAAGAGGGCATCATATCTGCCCTAGAACTGGAGGTGGGAACTGGAATGAAAGTTATGTGAAAGGGGTACTAGGAATTGAACTCAGGGTTTCAGAAAGAGCAGCAGATACTCTGAAGCCATTTTTTTCTTTTTAACCATTTTGGAGCCATCTCTCCAAATCCCCAAGTATTGAACTCTCCTACAGCTGCTTTTTATCTTGTTACACATGGATGCTTTTGCACAATGGCAGTTAAGTAGTTGTGATAGAGATCTGAAATATCTGTTAAGCTGGAAAATTTTTACTCCCGACTCTTTACAGAAAAATCATGCTAATTCCCTCCCTAATACCTTTCTTCTTTCAGTGGTTTAATTTAATTGAATTCACCATGGAGAAAGACCATAGTGAATTATATTCTCACATTTCTCTGCATGAAGTTATTTACCGTATATTTATTCACCAGGGGAATGAAAATTTGAGTAAGTAAAAGTTTCCATAGTTCACTTTTAACTTGGGGTAAACAGTTATTAAAATTACCTGCAAGAATAAATTAAGATTAATCAAATCACTAATGTAATGTTTAATACTTGTAGCGATAAGGCTGTGCTTGTAGCAGGAAGTTACACCTTTCCAAGGCTTTTTCCCTGGGACTTTTCTTTGACACACAGTACTTTGGTCCTTTATGGAGACCTCCCTCCAACACTATTCACTAACCTTGACACCTACACGAACAGATCAGCCTCTCATCAAGTAAAGCTACCCAGTCTGTTTCTGAAGAACTTGAGGAGATGAGATCTCTGAATTTTCTAATACTATTTTTAGCCATGAATGTGTCTTGTTAGTTTCAAATTAAATGCTCCTTTTCACTTGTGGCCTTTATGCTTTCTGTCTGGGTTCTGATTGTGATGTGCCTTTTTTCTTAAAAACAAAACAAAACACTTTAAAAAGGAAACAAAAAATAACGTTGAACTTTCTCATAAATTGCTTTCTGACTTACATTGTTACATTGTGAATAACATTCCATTTTACACAATTAGGGCTGTATATTTTTATACGTTCTTTTATAATACAATATATATGCTCTGTAGGGATCTGCAGATCTCTGGCCAGGTCTGCTAGGCCAAAGAATTGCTGCTCTCCAAGGGTGAGCTAGAGCAAAGAGCAAGGCAGGCTGCCAGGCCTCTTGCAGCTACTACTGCCCCTGAAATGGTAGCGAAAGTGGGGCCACAGAGCAGGAAGTGGCTGCGGCAGGTTCAAGCAACTTCCAGTGATGAAATCTTCCGGAGAGAATCCTCTTCTCTGGAGTGTTACAGCTAGATAAGACAGACACTCTCTCATGATCTTTGGTGAAATAGCCCGTGCCCTTTATTCCTTGTAGATAGGATATTATAAACATTTTCGGGTGGGTTGGGATCTAAAGGCAGACATTTTCTATTGGCTTGGTCAGAGGTGTTAGAGATGCTGCATCTGCATGTGAAAAGGCGGGATGGGTGCAAATCTGAAGCCAATCTGGGCTACTACATAATGTTTCAAGTTAGTCCGGGATACACTTGGAAGCTACACCCGATTTCCAGAATGAAGTAACCGGGCCCACAAGATGCTCAACAAATAAGAGGACTGGGTAGCAAGCTCAAGACCTGGAGTCTGATGCCTGCGGCCCACGTGGTGGAGGAAACAAACCAACCCCCTCAGATTCTCCTCAAACTTACACACTCACAGTGGCATGCACATGCCTATAAAACACACACATAAACACAAACACACACACACACACACACACACACACACGAAAGAGAGAGAAAGATACATAATCAAATTTTAATTTTGAAAATGAATCAAATGAATATCAGCTTTTAAGATTTACATTCACGGGGGGTGGGGGGAAGGAGGGGAGTGGAAAAAGATTTACATTGTTGCTGTACTTGGTAACAATGGTAAAATTTAATGATATTTTTCCCTTTCATGTTAAAGCAAGAATGAGTCACAACATCCTTAAGATTGTTTATATGAATTGGGTTACCTAAGGTGAGACAATCCACCTTAATTGTGGGTAGCACCACTCTATGGTTTGAGCTTCTGAATTAGAGGAGGGGAGTGAATGGTAGCTGCTGTCTCTCCCTGTTTTCTCACTATGGATTCAGTGTGACCAGCTGCCCCGCACTGCTGCCACCACGAGAGACTGTAACCTCTAGAACTGTGAGCCACAAATAAATCTTTCCTCCAGTTGCTTTGTCAGGAATTTGGTCAGGACAACAAGACAACTAACTAGCGTGATCAGTGAGATATCTGACATTTTTCAAGTTAGTTACAGGAATAAAATGATAGAAGTCATAATATTAGAGAATGATACAAAATTTCCATGACGAGTACTATATTTTCTGTATATTATATTCTGTAAATAATGCAGAATATATACAGAACGTGCAGAATAATATATTCTGTATATTTCCATTTACTCTTGGAAAAGTAATGTATCTTTCAAATTATTGATAAGTATGGAGCAAGGTTCATTCCAAATGGCACCTAACTGGAAGAATCCAATGTAAGTAGTAAAGTTCAGATAAGCATAATGCTGGTAAGATTGGTCAGCAGGTAAAGGATTTTGCTACCAAGCCTGATGACCTACAAAGATCCACATAGTAGGAGAGTACCAACTCCTGAAAGTTGTTCTGTGTCCCCTATATGTGTATACACACATGAGAGCGCGCACACACACACACACACACACACACACACACACACACACACACACTAAATAACTGTACTAAAATACATGGGGAGAAAGAACGAAGTTCAGATTAAACAATCTTCTTTCAAAATATAGGAAAGTAATACGGATTTATTTATTTATTTTCTTACTTTTTTTTTGATTCTTGGTTCTTGGTTTTTGGTTTTTCAAGATATCAAGACAGAGTTTCTCGGTGTTAGGCTTTGAACTCACAGAGAGTTCTGCCTGCTTCTGCCTCTGAGTGCTGGGAATAGAGTCATGAACCACCACCACCCAGCTAATGATGAGGATCTAGGTCAAATTAAAAATTATAAATTATGGGGAACAGAATGAATGAGAACAAACTATAATGATATATAATATAAAGATGCCGTGATGAAGTATGTTGCTTGTAAAGACAAAATATATGTGTATGCTGTCACATGTCTGTATTGACATCCCAGCATTTAGGAGAGAAAACCAGGCAGAATCTCTGTGAGTTCAAGGCCACTGTGGCCTACATAGTTATTTTTAGGTCAGTCAGAGCTAGACAAATACCACTTATCAAATTGAGATGAGAAAAACTATTTAAACAACTCTATAACCTCTAAGCAAATAGAAGTAGTTCCCAAAAGTCTCCCAACCAAAAATAGCCCAGGGACAGATGGTTTCAGTGCAGAATTCTACCAGACTTTCAAAGAAGAGCTAATACCAATAGAGAAGGAGCACTGAGACTCATTCTATGAAGCCACAGTTAGCTTGATACCTAAACTACCCAAAGACTCAACAGAGAAAGAGAATTTCAGCCCGATTTCACTTATGACCATCAATACAAAAACACTCAATAAAATACTCACAAACCAAATCCAGGAGTACATCAAAAATGTTCTCATCATGATCAAGTATGCTTTATCCTAGGAGG
The DNA here is from genome assembly GCF_021556685.1 of Rattus norvegicus. NCBI lineage: Eukaryota > Metazoa > Chordata > Mammalia > Rodentia > Muridae > Rattus > Rattus norvegicus. Next base: position 64,846,665 of record NC_141546.1, on the reverse strand, counting down.
GCAGGGATGGTTCAATAGATGAAAAATCCATCAACATAATCCATCATATAGGCAAACTGACAAAGGACAATCACATGATCATTCCATTAAATTCTGAAAATGCCTTTGACAAAGTTCATCACTGTTGTTGTAAAAATATAAAAAATTAAAAAGGTAATGTTGTCATTTATCCCCACTAGGTCCGGCACTGTGGTGCCCCCAAGATATCTACTAGATATCTTGGCGGAAACACATCCCAACTCTGCGGCAGCCCAGTGTCGCTTGCCACTGCACACTTTCCTACACTCAGATTGTCACATGAAAGAACACACAACACAATAATCTTTGACCCAATTGATAAGATATAATTGTCCACCTAAACGTACAAAACCCAATACATATCCATCCCTTAAGAACATTAATAACCTGTAAATACACAGAGTGGAATCTTAACGTCAGCCTCCACTGTTGTCCCCCGGGTCCTCTCTCCCCCTCCTGTCTCTTCCCCTCTTTGTTCCAGTCTCCTCCTCTTCCTCCAAACTTCTTTCCCACTCATCCTTCCATCTCATCCAATGACAGGCCTCTTTCTATCCTGTACCTGCCTCTCACCTGTATTTTACAAATTCAAAGGAGAGAAGGTTCTGGTGAAGTCACCTGAGTCCTGAGTATGTGACTGTCCTTGGGGCAGTGAAATTAGCATCAAAATACAGATAACTCCAGGGCAAACCACAACACAGCATCCTTACCTGATAAAAGTCTTCAAGAGAATAGGGATACAGGGCCCATTCCTAAGCATAACATAGTAAAAGCAATATACAGCAAGCTGATAGCCAACATCAAACTAAATGGAGAAAAACCTAAAGCAATTCCTGTAAAAATCAGGGACAAGACAAGGCTGCCCTCTCTTCCCAACACTCCCTATATATATTTTTTTCCAAAATAGTACTTTAAGTTCTGGCCAGAGAAATAACTAAAGGAGATCAAGGATACAAATTGGATAAGAAGAAGTCAAAATATTGCTATTTATAGTCAATATGATAGTATACATATGTGACCCCAATATTACTATTAAAGAGCTCCTACAGTGGATAAACACTTTCAGTAAAGTAGATGAGTAAAAAATGAACTCAAATCAGTAGCCCTCCTTTATTCAAATGATAAATGGGCCAAGAAAGAAATTAGGGGAACAACACCTTTTACAATAGCCATGAATAATATAAAATATTTTGGTATAACTCTAACCAAGCAAGTGAAAGACTTGTATGACAAGAACTTCAAATCCCTGAGGAAGGAAATTGAGGGAGATATCAGAAGATAGAAAGATCTTCCATGCTCATGGATCAGTAGCATTAACATAGTGAAGATGGCCATCTTACCAAAAGCAATTTACAGATTTAATGCAATTCCCATCCAAAGTCCAACACAATTCTTTACAGATCTTGAGAGAACAATTTTCAACTTCAAATGGAAAAAGAAGAAATCTCATGATAGCAAAAAACAATCCTGAACAATAAAAGAACTTCCAGAAGCATCACTATCTCTGACCTCAAGCTACATTAGAGAAAGAGTAATAAATACTGCATGGCTTTGGTAGAGGAACAGACAGATTGATCAATGGCATCAAGTCGAAGACTCTGAAATAAAGCTACACCTACCTACAGACACTTTATTTTTGAAAAAGAAGGAAAAATAATACAAAGGAATAAAGAAAGCATCTTCAACAAATGGTGCGTGTAGAAAAATGTATGTAGATCCATATTTATCACCCTGCACAAAACTGAAGTCCAAGTGGATCAAAGACATCAACAAAAAACCAGAGACGCTAATAGAACAGGAAGTGGGGAATAACTGTGAACTCATTGGTCCAGGAGACAACATCTTGAACACAACACCAATGGCTCAGGATCTAAAGTCAACAATTGATAAATGGAATCTCATGAAACTGAAAAGCTTCTGTAAGGCAAAGGACACTGATAATAGGACCAGACAGCAGCCTGTCTATTGAGAAAGGATCTTCACTAACCCTACACCTGACAGAGGGCTGAAATTTATAAAATTTTAAAAGATCCAAAATTGGCTAAAAATATCCAAAATTTATAAAGAACTTAAAAAACTAGACACCAACAACCCAAATGACCCAACTAAAAAATGGGGTACAGAGCTACACAGAGAGTCTCAGCAGAGGAATCTTAAATGCCTGAGAAGCACTTAAAGAAATGTTCAATGCCCTGAGTCATCAGTGAAATGCAAGTCACAACGACTCTGACACTCCAGCGTACACCAGTTAAAATGGCTAAGATCCAAATCTGAAGTGACAGCACACGATGGCAAGGGTGTGGAGGAAGGGGAACATTCCTTCATTGCTGGTGGGGGTGCAAACTTGTCCAACCACTTTGGAGATCAATTTGTCAATTTCTCAGAAAACTGAAAATAGTTCCACCTCAAGACCCAGCTATGCTACTCCTGGGCAAATTCCCAAAAGATTCCCTACCAGCAAAGACACTTGCTCAACTCTGTTCACAGCAGCTTTATTCATAATAGCCAGAAACTGGAAACAACCTAGATGTCCCTCAACTGAAGAATGGATAAAGAATGGATAAAGAAAACGTGCTATATCTACATAATGGAATACTATTCAGCTGGTAAAAACAAAGACACCATGAATTTTGCAGGCAAATGGGTGGAGGATATTATCCTGAGAGTGAGGTAACCCAGTCCCAAAATGACATGCATGATAAGTATTCACTTATAGATGGAGATTAGCCATAGTTCACATAGTTCACATGCTACACTATATAGATCCAAAGAGGCTAAACAAGCAGAAAGGTCCAAAGGAGGAAACTTGAATCTCACTTATAAGGGGGATTAAAACAGTCATAGGAGGTAGACGGAGGGCAAGGGGATGGGGAAGGGACTGGGAAAGGGGTTCAGGATCATGTGTGGGAGGGACAGGAGGGATGTCCACTTGGCCATGAGAATAAGTGGAAGTCTGTGACTGATGGGAGTGGGGAGGTGGGGGAGCATCTCAAGGTCTTAACAGAAACCTGGAATAGGGGAGATGCCCCAGAATCAATGGGGGTGACTTTAGCTGTGACAGCACTGGGGATATGGAACCTGAGAGGCCACTTCCTGTAGCCAGGCAGGAACCCTTGCAGAATGATAGGGACACCAACCCATCCACAAAACTTTCGATCCATTTACCCTGTCTCAGAGACGGCTGTTCTCTGAGAGGCTCCTTCCAGCAGCTGACTCAGATGGATGCAGAGACCCACAGCTAAATAGAGTGTGGAACTTGGGGACTCTTACGGAAGAGTTGGGGGAAGGATTAAGGGTCCTGAAGGGGATAGAAACTCCACAGGAAGACTGAGTCACCTAACCTGGACCCTCGGGACTCTCAAAGACTGAACCACTAACCAAAGGGCATGTACTGCACCTATGCCCCTGCCCCCACACTTATGCAGCAGATGTGCAGCTAGTTTTGATGTAAGTCTGGAACAGCTGGAGTGAGGGTTATCTCAAAAGCCTTTCTGTAGGATATGTTCTTCCGGCTGGACTGCCTTGTCTGGCCTCAGAGGGAGAGGATGCATTTAGCCCCTCAGAGACTTGATGAGCCAGGGTAAAGATACCCAGGGGACCTCCAGCCTCTCAGAGAAAAAGGGGAGAGAGGATGGGGGAAAGAGTATGGGAGATGGTGACAGGGAGGAGGGACAGTGAGATGGAAGTAAAATGAATTACAAAAAAAAAAAAAAAAGCTCCCATAATTCCATAGGGAGTGGCATTATTGGAGGTGTGGCCTTGCTGGAGTAGGTGTGGCTTTGTTGGAGGAAGTGTGTAACTGTGGGCTGGCTTTAAGATCTCACAAGCTCAAGCCACTCCCAGTGTGGCAATCATTTCCTGCTGCCTGCGGTTCCAGACAGAGAACTCTCAACTACCTCTCCAGCACCGTGTCTGGATGCGTGCCACCATGCTTCCCACTGTGACAATAATAGACCAAGCCTCTGAAACTGTACACCAAACCCAATTAAATGTTTTTTTTTCTTTTTAAGAGTTGCTGTGGTTACTCATTGATAAGTGGCTATTAGCCCAAATGCTTGAATTACCCTAGATGCCTAGAACAAATGAAACTCAAGACGGATGATCAAAATGTGAATGCTTCACTCCTTCTTTAAAAGGGGAACAAGAATACCCTTGGCAGGGAATGGAGAGGCAAAGATTAAAACAGACACAGAAGGAACACCTTCAGAGCCTGCCCCACATGTGGCCCATACATATACAGCCACCCAATTAGACAAGATGGATGAAGCAAAGAAGTGCAGACAGACAGGAGCTGGATGTAGATTGCTCCTGAGAGACACAGCCAGAATACAGCAAATACAGAGGCGAATGCCAGCAGCAAACCACTGGACTGAGAATAGGACCCCCGTTGAAGGAATCAGAGAAAGAACTGGAAGAGCTTGAAGGGGCTCAAGACCCCATATGTACAACAATACCAAGCAACCAGAGCTTCCAGGGACTAAGCCACTACCTAAAGACTATACATGGACTGACCCTGGACTCTGACCCCATAGGTAGCAATGAATATCCTAGTAAGAGCACCAGTGGAAGGGGAAGCCCTGGGTCCTGCTAAGACTGAACCCCCAGTGAACTAGACTGTTGGGGGGAGTGCAGCAATGGGGGGAGGGTGGGGAGGGGAACACCCATAAGGAAGGGGAGGGGGGAGGGGAATGTTTGCCCAAAAACCGGGAAAGGGAATAACACTCGAAATGTATATAAGAAATACTCAATAAAAAAAAAAAAAAAGAGTTGCTGTGGTCATAGTGTCGCTTCACAGCAATAAAATCCTAACCAAGACATGCTATATAGACACTATTCATATGGAATTCATTCTACAGGACTCAATCAAGCTTATTATTTGAAAACAGGGTTTGGAGTCATTTCTGAGGCTGTGTGTGCTGAACTCTTCCCTTTGATGACTCCTGTAGTATAGATAGTTGTGTGATCTTGGGATGTCCATGACACAGTTTGAGTAAAAGGATCACCCCCAGCATGGTCAGCAATCTTATTCACCAATAGGGATGACAAATTGCCACTGTCTGTTCTTTAAAAAAAAAAAAATTAAACACTTCCCAAATGAGGTATCTATGCTGTCACTGGGAATATTCAGAAAAATGTAATGCTGGATTAGCTGGCAATTACTAAGCAGTTATATCAAAATAATGCTTTAAATCAGTATTACAATAAACATAACTGCTTGTGAAAATTCTCTTCTCATAAATGCAGGGCAGACTTGGCTGATGTGACTGTGTGTATGTGCTCGTTAACATCAGATTTTCCGGTAGCCATTTTTTCTATCTACTTACTATTTTTAGCTAAAGCGAAGTTTGGTGGCTCATGTTTATAATCCCAATTTGATTTGAAAAGTTGAAGCAGAAGGATCAGGAGTTCAAGACCAGCCTGGACTATGTGAGGCTTTATCTCAAGAAAAAAAAAGTATAAACCATATAGATGTTCAAACACATGCTTTGCAAAAATTTCCCACCATCTGTGAGTCCATATATAGTACATGTAGACAGAGATTCATAGAAATACAATGGTGTGCATTGCACTGAAATTTGATTTTTTTTTTCATTTAACATTTAGAGCACCAATATAGTTTCCTGGTTTTGTTTTTGCTGCTGTTGGTGTTTTGAGAAGGATCTCACTGTGTTAACTGTGCAGGCCTTGGATTTGTAACCCTCCTAGCTCAGTCTCCCCAGTGTCAGGATTGCAGGTATTTGCCATTACCACACCTGGCTACTGCCATGCTAGTTTTAGTAGATATACAATACTTGGTGGCACATGAATACTCTGAAAAGAACAGTTGGACAACCTGAACCCTAGGTGTTAGGTCTTACGACTGTTGTTATGTTTGTTATGATTCTTATGAACATGTTTCAGTGAAAAAAAAAAAAAAAAAACCCTAACTATCAGAAAAACCAGGTGGCTTGATTGAGATTGTGTGGGTGGTGGGAGAAACAGAAAAGGAACCCCAGTGTTAACCTTTACAAGAGGCAAGGGCAACTTCCTGTAGCTCCTTGCATCAAGTAAAAATGACTAAAAAGAGGAAGAAGTTGCTTATGAGCTCAGCATTGAGAAGGTGAGGCAGGGGGACTGCTGTTAGTTTGAGATCGCCTCGGTCTGCATAATGAGTTCCAGGCTCTTCTGGGCCACAGAGTTAGATTGTCAAACACCAAGCAGCAATGAACAGTATAAGATAAAGGGGCCCCAAGTCATACTGTGGAGCACATCCGTGGTGGGGTCAAAGTAGGCTTTTATTTGAACTGGTCACTACTCTGCTAGGAGTGAGAGAAAACTGCCTCAGGTCTGGAGATGTGCTAAGAAGAGCAGACGGGGAGACACGGTGCATCTGTGTTGTCGGGGTGTGGTGAGGTGGAGAGGAAGTAGTTAGGAAAAGTTTGGGAAACTTTTGTCAGGACTTATTGGGGACTGTGACAGGAAGGAATAATAGAGGCTTCCTAGCAGCAGGCTACACAGAATAAACTGGCGGGACCTAAGGTGGGTGTGGTCAGCATTACCCGTCCCGCTCTGAAGGTACAGCATAGCCAAGGCAGGCAGATGATTAGCAGATGTTTCAAATCAGCTATTCTGGGGGAAATAGACTTCATAAAAGTTAAAAAAAACAAGCAAACAAGCAAACCCCAAACCATAAAGAAATGAAAACTAAATTAAATCCAGAGCTATCGTTTCAAGGGTTCATATACATCTGCTGTCTGGGTTTGAGCTTCTTGTAAGCAGAGGACTGACTCTTGCTGACACGGGCTGGTTCCCAGTGCAAGCCGGGCAGCTTGGCAGGTGACACAGGCATTACAGGGTGATGCCTCTCCCAATGTACGTAGTGTAGCAAAGCAAACGCAGAGGTCCCTCTGAGAGGGAAGTGGTTACGTGTTTGAAAGCAGCTCGGGACTTGCACAACACAAGAGTCCTTGCCGCAGAAAACTCCAAGTGCGTTTTCGTTTTCAAATGATGAATTACACACAGGATTACACAATGATAGTCTCAGAAGACTTCCAATCAGACGGCCTCCATTCCCTCCGAGTTTGCCTCCAAGATTTTGTTCGGGACATTCTGAAAAACTGTCCCCGGAGACAAAAAGGAGGCTTGGCATTATGAGTAGCTGGCTTTTAATGAGTAGATGTGAAAAACGGCACGCACATTTAAGAGGGAGATATTATCTGTCAGATGCATCTCATTTAGGAGGGTGGGAGGTCTTTTACAAAACATTTCCTCATGGGCTTAATTGATAGTCCCTTGACTTATTGGTAATGGATTCGTTCCCATTGTAATTCAGAATTAATATGTTATGACTAAGAGACACTGGCTCCACCACCCTTTCTGTTGGAAACAGTGTAGCTTGCTCCAGTGTGAATAAAGCTTTACACTGTTTGAGAGCAATGTGAGTTTTTATTTTTGTTATAAAAACTATATTCTCAATGTAAATGATGAATCCACTACCAACAGTTCTTCTTTCTTTCTTTTTTGTTAATTCATTTTATTTTTTGACAAATTCATAGTTTTTTTTCCCCCTGTTTTGTGACAGGGTTTTACTCTGCAGCCCAGGCTATCCTGGAATTCAGTTAAACTGGAAGTACAGTTTAAGTTAGCCTTGAACTCATGCTGATGAATGTCCTCTTGCCTCAGCCTTTGGAGTTCTGAGATTAGACCTGTCTAAACACATAGTTTTGTTTGTTTGCTTTTTAAAATGGAGTTTTGCGTGGCTCTGACTGGCCTTGAACTCACTGTGTAGTCAAGGGTAGCCTTGAACTCTCGATTCTCCTCATAGAGTCTGTCCCCAGAGCTAGGATTATAGGCAGCACCACAGCTGAGTTTTTATGGGGGATTTGGGCCTAAACCAAGTCCTTTGTGCATACTGGGCAAACCCTTAGACATATCCTATAACTGGACATATCCTAAGTGCCTGATAGGTTGGAGTGGGGCACAAGGGAGCAAAACAGGGTCTCTCACTTATATATGCTGTGGAATTCGAAGGGATCCACCTACCTCTGCCTACCAAGTGCTGGAATTAAGGTATATGTCATCAGCACTTGGCCCTGATAGCTCTTATAAGCCTTATTTTTATTTAAATCTGTAAAAAAGTAAATTTAAGCAAAGTTGACTCGGGTGAGCAACGCGTTGCCGGCAGCAAATCAGTATTGCGGGCTGTGGTGCAGGCTCTTCTGCACTTGACAGGTACAGATGCAGATCGACTTTGCAGCTTTTTTATTGGTGTTCCAAAGGGAGGTGGCAGTCTGGCAGGTCCGAGTCCTTTGAGACCCACGTCTGCTGCTACTTACAGGTTACACGAAGATAGGCGAATTGTGGTGAGATCTAATGTTTAGAAAATGTAAATATTTGCCAGATGGTGGTGCTGCATGGTTGTCGTCTTAGCACTAGGGAGACAGAGGCAGGTGGATTTTTGAGTTTGAGACCAGCCTTCTCTATGGAGTGAGTTCCACGATAACCAGAGCTTCACAGAGAAACCCTGTCTCAAAAACAAACAAAAACAAAAAACTGAAGGAAAAAGTACAAAGAAAAGAAAAAAGAAATATAAACCGTCATTGGGGGCCAGCGACAGTCCTCCATGGGGGAACGTTCACTGAGCTCTCACGATGGTTGAATGGCTCTGCTCTGCTCAGCCCAGCAGCCTCTTAAGCCATCTGGAGCCTCGAAGACTCTTTAGTGCGGAAGTTCCAGTGCAGGCGGTGGGAAAGCAGAACCTCTGGATGGACCGTTTCTTAGAAGCTTTGCCAATTTGCAGAAACCAGACAATGTTCCTCATTAACATCTGTCTGTCAGCACAGTCCAGCGTCATTTCACTGTGTGGCAGGGACTCAGCTCCGAATTCTGTACAGAAAAAACACCTGGATCGCAGTCTTCCAATGACTTCAAGACAACCAGAAGTGTCTTCTTTTGCTCCTAGTGGGTCTCTAAGCAAGACGTCCCTGCCCGTCGGGATGTGCTGCCGGCATTTAGCTATGATGATGCCCTAGAGGACCTTGCGCCCATGACTTCTCCTCCATCAGACATGGGCAGCATCCTCTGGAAGCCAGTGATTCCAGAGTACAAGTATCAGCATCTTGACAAGACAGAGAAAGGAGCAGCCAGCGTCTCTTCCCTTTCTGTGACTTCTTGGACAGCCGCTGACAGTTCAGACAAGGCCCCTGTGATGAGAGCTAAAGCTTTCATCATGAATTCTCTGATCACAAAACCGACCCAGGAGAACATCCAGCGCTTTGAACAATAGGCAGGACTGAGAGATGTTGGCTACACACCCATAAGGGCCTCACCACTGAGGAGACCAGGTACCTTCGAGTGGCAGAAGAACTCCATAAACGAAAGCTGAAGAGTGGAGAGATAGCAAAAGAGGAGAAGCACCCTGCAACAGCCCAGTCCACCCTGAGCAGCACCCCTCGCTCGTCCCCTAAGCAGAAGTCCAGGGGCTGGTTCCCATCTGCCTCCTCCACAGCCTTACCTGCCCCAAATCCTCACACCATGGATCCTGGGAATAGAAATGATAAGAACTCAGAAAATAAGAACTTTGGACCAGACCCCTGCAGAAATCTGACCCTGGTTTTGCTGTCCAGGCTTACAGAGGTGGCCCCCAAACCCTCTCCTGTGGAGGTGATGCGTGCCTAGGCCACACAAGGTGAAAGGTACAGCAGTCTTTAAGCCACCAAAGAGGGACGTCCCAACGGTAGAAGGAAAGAAACAACCCCCGCGCACCCATAATCTCAAACCGCGTGACTGGAATGTGCTCACACGCGCTGGCTTCTAGAATGCTTTCTGTCCAGCGTCTGTAACTTCCCTGGGGCTGACAAAAGGGGGGATGTGGCTGTCTGAGGCCTGAGTGAGTGTGCAGATTGTCTTCGTGTGAGAGAAACCATTTTGCAGTGTTTTCAGGGTGATGGAAAATGTCAGTGGTGTAGAGCCTAGGGTCTCATTAATTTTTTTTTTTAATTATTTTTCCTACAGAAGGACTCTGATCCTTATTTTCCTAGGTAAATTGTGCTGGAGTGCTTCCAGTACTGAGGCTGCTTGATTCTTTTCCCATGATCACTATGAGTACTGACAAATCATGGTACAGGAGCCCACCAACCAGTTTGCCAGCGGAGGCCTCCTGACATACATTAGCCTGGACTTCTCTGAGAGCTGGGTACAGCTCACAGCTATGCTTGGCAGGATCCTGGCTCTCTAAGCTGAACCACAGGCTTTCTCTCCCTCTCCCCCTCCCCCTTCCTTCCTTTTCCTCTCCCCACTCCCTCTCCCCCACTCACCCAGGGTTTCTATGTGTAGCTCTAGAAATAGGTTTTAAGACCAGGCTGTCCTTGAACTTACAGAGACCCACCTGCCTGCTTCTAGTGTAACCCCCTTTTCTTGTTCGAACTTTAATATGAAATTAATTTAACTTCTCATTCAGTAATCTAGTTTCATACTGGCAATTGGTTCCCCACCCCGATTTTATTACTGAAGATAATAGACAGGGACTTGCTCATGCTAGGCAAGTGCTGTACCACCGAGTGTCACCCCTAGTTCCTGGGTAGTATGCTTTTTCAGTTGTGTGTGTTTTGTTTTGAGACAACGCCTCACTTTGTACCCAGGGCTAGCCTGGAACTCAGTCAGTAGATGCACAGATGTATCCTCCTCTGCCTCCCAGTGCTGGGATTGCAGGTGTGCACAACCACACCCAGATTAGCTTCTGCTAGAGAAGATGATAGGTGCAGCTGGATGATAGACAGCCTTCGGGTTTACACGAACTTGGTGCCACTGTATTCTGAAAACAGCGAGACCATTTTCCACCAACTTAGCCACATCTGTTCAGTAACGAGTGTTACCGAGGAAAGGAGGCAAGGAAGTGCCCTTTCCTGTCTCCTCATTGTTCACAGGTTTGTTGGTCTTGAACACTCACATACGATCGCTCCATCATTTTAGATAGTAGTCTGTTTACATAACAAGCTAACCTCATAGAGAAGGCCTGGAGTCTAAGATTGTTGTAAAATTAATTTATTTGTGTTATCTTGTATTGGCAAATAAAAATCTTTACTACATTTTTAAAAAGAGAAAAGCAAAACAAAACAAAACCAGTAATTGGCCCTGAAGCATCAGGTTGTGACAACTCAGTGAGCTCATGCCTGGAGAATATAATGTATAGAAAAGTATTAACACAACCTTATTCTCACTGTATTATTTCTACCAAAGTCCTGCCTTATCCTCCATTACTGAATCCTCAGGTTCAATCAACTATGGATAAAAGTGCTTACAAAAATGAGTATGTGCTGACTGTGTATAGCTCTTTTACCCTGTCATATTTACCTAAACAAAATGATGTACCCACTCTGTAATCCAGAGATAGCAAAGTTAAGATGAAGGTATGTATGGGCTACATAAAAATGCTATGCTACCTTCTAGAAAGCACAGAAGCATCCACGGATTTTAGTATAAGAGGGAGTTCCTGGAACCAATTTTCAAGGAAGTGTGACTGCTTGGTTTCCGTGTGTACACTGGGCTAAACACAGATCCAGGATTGCTATTTTTCCTGTGTGTTTCTGGCAGGAGTGAGCTGTACCGCCCATTTCTTGTGTGATAGTTGGAGGGTAGAGATGATGCAGCCACCACGCTGTAGTTCACACACATCACCACATATATGCTGGCTCACAATTTATGTGATGCAATGGCTGGGTTTATAATCCCCCCAACCTTTCACCTGGATCATTTTATAGCTTTCCTGTCTCCAGGGACAAGTGTTTTTGTTTGGCTCCATGGTGAAGCACCTTGATTTCTCCGGGACAGCCACATCATGAAGGACAGAGGCCAATAAGAACTGACACAAGGCTCATTCCGTCCTTGCAGGCGCCAGCTTGAGCATATAAGTTCCTTTTTATTCTGAGTTTCCTTTACTCTTCTCCTTGACTCTCTCCCTCACAGGTTTAAGTTCTAACATAAAATGGAGACGACGTTGTTAGGAATACTTGTTCTTTCATAAAGTCAAGTCCTGAAACACAAACAAAGCACAACTTTTGATTGATGCAGACCTCTAATGATCCTAATTGTCACTTTGATATTGCCTCAGTAATGAAAATAGTTTCTATTGGCAACAACATTGTGGTTAGCACAAATGAGCCATGAGTAGTGGCCAATGACTATAATCCCAAGTATTTAGAGGGCAGAGCCAGGGAGACCCCTGTAAGTTCAAGGCCAGACTGGTCTATATAGCAAGTTCTAGGCCAGGCAAGATTACATAATAAGACTGTCTCAAAAACCAAGACCAAAACCAAACCAACCAACCAACCAAACAAACAAACAAACAAAAATACACATAAAAGCAAAGACAATGGAACTGTGTGTGGTATTTGGTTGTAAAATTACTTATATAATTTAGAATAAATTATTTTTAGATGATGATCCAAATGATATTTTAAGATCTGGAGAGATGGTTCAGTGGTTAGGAGAATCTAACTAAAGGGTTCGGCTTTAATTCTCAGGACCAACTTGGTGGTGGCCATGATGCTCATTAAGTCCAGATCCAGGGATCACACCATCTTCTGAACCCTGTGGTACCAGGCAGTCACACAGTTCCCCTGGAGGCAAAACATTCATAAAATAAAATAGAACACATAAAATAAAAATAAGAGAGAATTCTTAAAATGACATCATAATTTAAAAATTCTTACAGCTATCTTAGGTTATATTTAAAAAAATGTTGCTAAAAATTCATTTAAACTTGTCTATTTCCATAGTTAGTTTTAAGGAGGCTTTGAAGAGTTAATGTTCTTACATTATCTATACATTTATTATCTCCCTTTGCAGGAAACATGGGGTACCCTTGAAAGTTTCTGGACAAAAGAAAACACGCATAAGACGCCTAACTCTGCTTCTGCCCATAAAACTTTCCCTTAATTCAAAGGAATCCAGCCATCTCTCATTAATTCACTCAACCTTGATTCATTTAATCACTTTAAAGCTCTGCTAAGTACCTATTATGTGCTGTGAATGAAACTGTTGCTAAGTACATGCAAATAAACATTGCCAGTTCCCTGACGTGGTATCTAACAGTCACAGGGTAGTGTAGTGAGTTCTAAGGCAGACTACCTAAAGGACAACTTAATGATGAGCAGGAGAGAGTTTTCTGGAAAGAGTATACTTAAATTGGCATTCAAAGCTAATAAAACTGTAAAAGGTTTCCACCAAAGGTCTTTAGGAGAGAGGAGTAAGATTCTGAAGATCTTGAGACACACACACACACTCAAAAAAAATGAAACATTTAGGATAACGGCTAGCAGAAATTTTGGAAGTTAGGAGAGTGAAACCTTGAATTTTGCAGTCAATCTTAAATATGAATCTGAATGTCTAGTTCCCTTCCTAGAAACCTAGATTCCAAAGACTTATGAAATAAAGAATATATGTCAAACAGTGTTATCTACCTCAGCTTCACTCATTTTCTGTAGTGAAAACTTCGGTTTCTTCAAAAACACAGAAATATTATAAGAATGTTTTCATTTTAATCCTGGGTGTGGAATATGAAGCTGCTTCAGATTGTTTATAACAACTGACTGTGATTTGCCTTGTGCTCTAGCAGAGGTGTAATTTTGCCAGGTGCAGATAGTTTCTCCAATTGTATGATGTTTTCTGGGGACTTTAAAGAGGGCACATAAATGCTAGAGTCCTCGATAAGCAGGTTGTTATGTGCATATTGTTGGTTGTTGGCTGGCTGCTGGTGGTTGCTGCCATTCCTGGTTTGTTACATAGTCATGGGCAAAGAAGAAATGAAGATATCAGACATCCTGCTGGCTAAGAGCAAACTTGCTCCAAGGAACTTGATGCCCCTAATCAGCAGGAAGTCATCTAATGATAATGAAAGCCCTTTCCCCTCTATCCTCTTTTATCTAATGTTAAAAGATTGAAAGGATGAAAGAAAAGGGGTGGAGAAAGGTGGAAAAAGGAAGAACCTACAAAGTAACCAAGAGTCCGACTATGTATTTTCCAAACCAGCATGACTGTCTAAACATAAACTGAACAAGGACAGCAGCAATAGACATGCCAAGGCAGATCTGGAAAAGACTATGCAGCCTCAAGTCTACATAACAAAATAAGGAATGCTGAGAGTGGGTGCTGTCCAAGGAAGAGCGCCTCAGTTAGTTATCCAATACCTAATGGTCAGCCCTGAAAGCATACATACAAGTAACGTTATACAGACTGAGCGGGTTGTACTTATTATATATACATATTACATATGTGCATATTAATATTACAAATAATATGTATTACATATGTATCAACAATTAAATGAAAAAAGAGGCCATAAATTTGAAAAAAAGCAAGAAGGGACATAGGAGAGGATTTGGAGGGTGGAAAGGGGAGAAGGAAACGATGTGATTATAATTTCAAAAGTAAAATAGGTCCGAAGTTCTCTTTCTCTGTTGAGTCTTTGTGTGGTTTAGGTATAAGAGTAATTGTGGCTTCATAGAAGGAATTTGGTGGTGCTCTGTCTGTTTATATTTTGTGGAATAGTTTGGACAGTATTGGTATGGGGTCTTCTATGAAGGTTTGATAGAATTCTGCACTAAACCCATCTGGTTCTGGGCTCTTTTTGATTGGGAGACTTTAATAACTGCTTCTATTTCCTTAGGAGTTATGGGGTTGTTTAAATGGTTTATCTGTTTCTGATTTAACTTTGGTACCTGGTATTGGTCTAGAAAGTTGTCCATTTTCTCCAGATTTTCCAGTTTTGTTGAATATAGGCTTTTGAAGTAGGAGCTGTTGATTTTCTGAATTTCCTCAGATTCTGTTGTTATCTCTCCCTTGTCATTTCTGATTTTGTTAATTTGGATACTGTCTCTGTGCCCTCTGGTTAGTCTGGCTAAGGGTTTATCTATCTTGTTGATTTTCTCAAAGAACCAGCTCCTGGTTTTGTTGATTCTTTGTATAGTCCTTTTTGTTTCTACTTTGTTGATTTCAACCCTGAGTTTGATAATTTCCTGCCTTCAACTCCTCTTGAGTGTATTTGTTTCTTTTAGTTCTAGAGCTTTCAGTTGTGCTGTCAAGCTGCTGACATATGCTCTCTCCTGTTTCTTTCTGCAGGCACTCAGAGCTATGAGTTTCCTCTTAGCACAGCTTTCATTGTGTCCCATAAGTTTGTGTATATTGTACCTTCATTTTCATTAAATTCTAAGAAGTCTTTAATTTCTTTCTTTATTTATTCCTTAACCAAGTTATCATTGAGTAGAGTGTTGTTCAGCTTCCATGTATATGTGGGCATTCTGGTTATTATTATTGCTATTGAAGACCAGCTTTACTCCATGGTGATCTGGTAGGATGCATGGGAGGATTTCTCTCTTCCTGTATCTGTTGAGGCCTGTTTTGTGACTGATTATATGGTTAATTTTGGAGAAGGTACCAGGAGGTGCTGAGAAGAAAGTGTATCCTTTTGTTTTAGGATGGAATGTTCCATAAATATTTGTTAAGTCTATTTGATTCATAACTTCTGTTAGTTTCCTTATGTCTCTTTTTAATTTCTGTTTCCATGATCTGTCCATTGATGAGAGTGGGGTATTGAAATCTCCTATTATTATTGTGTGAGGTGCAATGTGTGCTTTGAGCTTTAGTAAGGTTTCTTTTATGAATGTAGGTGCCCTTGCATTTGGAGCATAGATATTTAGGATTGAGAGTTATCTTGGTGCCCCACATGAGGCCCATATATATACAGCCACCAAAACTCGGTAAGATTGATGAAGCTAAGAAGTGCATGCTGACAGGAACCAGATATAGATCTCTCCTGAGAGACACAACCAGAGCATGTTAAATACAGAGGCGAATGCTAGCAGCAAACCACTGAACTGAGAATGGTACCCCTTGGAGGGAATTAGAGAAAGGATTGAAAGAGCTGAAGGGGCTTGGAACCCCATAAGAACAACAATGCCAACCAACCAGAACTTCCAGGGACTAAACCACTAGCCAAAGACTATACATGGACAGACCCAGGGCTCCAACTGCATATGTAGCAGAGAATAGCCTTGTTTGGGCACCATTGGAAGGGGAAGCCCTTGGTTCTGCCAAGGTTGGATCCCCAGTGCATGGGAATGTCGGGAGGTGGTGGTGGCAAGGGGGATTGATGGGGGGAACACATTTATGTGGGATGGGGAGGTGATAGAGGGCTTATGGACAGCAAACCAGGAAAGGGAATAACATTTGAAGTGTAAATAAAGAAATATATCCAATAAAAGAAAAAACCCATGGAACTAAAATAATAATAATAATAATAATAATAATAATAATAATAATAATAATAATTTAAAATAAAAAAAGAAGGATCACTGGCCTGTTACTAGATGGCTTACTCTATCTTCTGCAGGATGAGATTATTTCCAACCTGTGACACAGGCTTGGCTGTGGCTTGCTTTGACTAATGAATGTAAGCAGGCAGGAGAAGACTTAAAAATTATGGCATGCACCGTTAAATTCCTTCAAAGAGAATGCATGTCCTGAGTAGAGTCTGCTCCTTAATCCTAAATCCTGTGTACATATCTGTGGCAGATGACCCACAGTACTAAAAATGACATGAGGACATTTTTTTTTCTGGAGCTGAGGACCGAACCCAGGGCCTTGAACTTGCTAGGCAAGTGCTCTACCACTGAGCTAAATCCCCAACCCCAGGAGGACATTTTTAATGGTTGTCATTGCAAGACACAAAGATTCATGGCTTTATTGTCACATCACTAAAGCCGAATAATTACAATTTCGTGATGGACTAGAGTATTATTATTATTAAAAAGCACTCGAACAAGGAAGTAATGCATTTCAGAATGGTGTCTGATATTAATCACCTTAAGACATTCTGGATACATCTCTAATGTGGTTAAACGTCTCAACAGGCCTTTCTCTGCCATGATTCCTATCTCTGAACTATCGAAGCTTGTTTCACAATCTGGTAAAATGGCTTCACTCCAGTTTTTTTAATGGAGTTTTACTCCTATCCTTTCCTCTTAGATAGTGACGCTTCAACACGGTCATTTCCCTGGTGCCACAGTGCATTCATTTTCATATTTTTTTTGCTACTAAAGTTTTCAAATGATCTCTTTAAAGTATAGTGCTTCAGAGCCACCAGACTCTTAATCCCAATACAGAGGGAGAAGAAGCAGGTGATCTCTGAGTTCAGGGTAACCTGGTCTATGGAACAAGTTCTAGGGCAGCCTGGGTACACAGAGAAACCCTGTCCTGAAAAAAATAGTAATAATAATTAATAATGATGATGATGAATATAATAATAGTGATAATATGTGTCATGCTGATGCCCATTGAGAAGGGAAAGGCAGGAAGATTGGGTTTGAGGCCAGTCTATGCTGCAAGGAGACCCTGTCTCACAAACACAGTACCATGTAATGTGCAAATGGATTTGTACAAATTAGTGCATAAACATTCTTAGGCTTTTTTCTGTTTACTAAGGAAGGTCTCTATTTGAGCCCTCTGTGCAACATCAGGAGTCTGGGAAGAGGCTGAATAAATGACCTTACTAATTTTTAAATCATTGTTTGAGAAAAGATGTAAAATGAGAAGATAGACTACAAATTTCAGGACTGGCCACAACAAAGTGTGTGATACGTTACTGGAGAGTCATGGACAGAGATGATGGATGTGATCTGGGAGATTAGGAGACTTGTAGTCCTGCACATAAGGGTGATGGATTCTGGGAAAGGCACAATGTATATCTGGAATTTTCAAGGTATTGGAGATTGGGAAAGACTTGAGTTGATATAAAAGTTGTAGATCTAGGTCATTGACATCCTTAACATTTTTAGGAATGATATAAATAAAAAATCATATATATATATATATATATATATATATATATGATCTCCAGGGTGTTTCGATGTAGCCATGGCTATAATAGAACTCTCTACATTGACCAGACTAACCTTCTAACCTTGAACTTAAGGAGATTCTGCCTCTGTCTGTATATTTGCCTGCTGTTCTTTGAATAATACTCCATTTGGCTGAATCCTACAAGTGTTGTTTCAGTGTGCATTTACACATGTGTTAGCATCCTCTAGGGCCATCCCTAACCATTCATGATCCATATGCAGTCACTCCTCCCATTTCTAATTCTCCTTCATCTGTACCCCAATTCTGACTCCACTCCATCCTCGAGTATTACTCCATTTTACAAACTTACTTTCTATCTTAATGATGGAATTCATATGTAGGCCTTAGATGTGGTGTGATGAAGACGTTTGTGTAGAAGCCACAGTATAGTTTTTAAAGTTGTTTTATCTTCTTTTAAGATCTCATAATCTAAAACCATTTTTTAGTTTATTAAAGTTACCACAGCAAGATATTTACTTTTTCCTATTTCTTTCTGATTTTCTCACTCATTACCACCGATATTTCGTGTATGTGTGCAATTTGGAATTATTGGCCATAATAAAATAGCTAAGTTCTGGATTTTGTACTTGCTTTCTTTGATGCACTGACAGAGAGTTAGCTTGGGATTTAAAGATTAGTAGAATGTCAGTCCATCAAGATTAAATGTCAGGACTGGTAAATCCCATTTAATAGTGTAGAAATGCTTAAAATGAACCAACACTCTTCTCAAGTATATTTGCTAAGTGTGAAATACTCTTAAAGCACTACTAGTAGTACTAATGGTCAACCTTTTCTGTAAGCTCACCATTGAATATTTACTTGTCTTTGAAATATCCTAAGACATTGGGGACTGAACTAATCTGACTCCCCAGTTGGTTCTTGTTAGACCATGTCCTGGAGGCTGGCTACCTTTGGATGAGAACTGTTTGCTGAGCAGTCCCTCTTTGACATTCATTTGGTCTGCCTTCATGGCAGCCTAGGTGCTGTGAACACCTCACAGACATCTTGTAGAAGATACAGGGCAATAAAAATTGGTGATGGCTCTCTGGGCAACATTACAACCATGACTCTTTCAGACAGTTTGTGTCAGATTTTTTTGTTTGCCATGAGAAGCCACAGTGTTCCTACTGTCTACCAGGTCAGAACACTTCTCTGATGCAAGTAATCATCAATATTATGACTACTGCAAATGCAGTCTTTCTTCACATATAAGCCCCCTCCTGGCTATATAAACAGCATGCACAGCTCACTTCTTCAATGAGCTGGGAGACACCTTTCTGGGCTGCACTGTGTGTTACAATGAGTGGTCCAACGTAAGGCTTCTCTCAAGAGGTCTTGTCTATTATGCTTTGTACCTTTATCACGGGCACCATGGGCTGAGCTGGTAACATTAAGAGTAGATGTTAGAAGTGGCGTCAGCTGCTGCCTCCCTGATGGTGGTAGCAGACACAGTGATAGTAAGAGGTGCTGAAGCATCCCAGAGAGCAGCAGGAGACAGAGAGAACAGGACGCACATGCAGTGGAGACAAAGGCTGGTGGCAGAGCAAGGTCAATGCTGAAGGTTTTATGAGAGAGCCAGGGAGAAGATGCTGTAGCCAAATGTTACAAAAGAAATCCCAGAGAGTTTCCAAGTTTTGAGGGTCCTTGGGCCCAGGAGCTGTGACATTAGCTGTATACCGCCTATAACAACATAGGAACAGAAAATTCCAGCACTTGACCCAAGAACTACACCACTAGCAGGGACGCCTTCTTCTGCTTCTATCGCTTACTGGCTACTGCTTTGCAGCTGGAAGCCAAGGATTTCAATATATGCCAAGTACTTGAGTCATTTATTGTTAAAGTCTATAGTAAAAAGCCTCCTTGTTAAATATCAATAACCATCAACTGGCTTCTACAGCTTAGACTTTTAGCCTTAGAGCATTGAGCCCTGTCCTATCAGGGCTTGGAGCTTTAAGTCTTTGGCTAGTTCAACCCAAGGCCTTGGACATTCAAGGACTAAGGCTGCTGTGCTAGTTTTATGTAAATTTCACTCAACCTAGAGACATCTGAAACTTCAAAGGAACCTCAATTGAGAAAATGTCCCGGTAAGATCTGGGTATAGGGCATTTTCTTTCTTTCTATTTGTTTTTGAGGTTTGTTTGTTTGTTTTTGTTTGTTTGTTTGTTTTTGAGATAAGGTTTCTCTGTGTAGAAGTTGGCTGTCCTGGAACTCTGTAGACCAGGCTGGCCTCAAATTCACAGAGGTCCTCCTGCCTCTGCCTCCCTAGCGCTGTGATTAAAGTTGTTCACTACCACTGCTTGACTGGGCATTTTCTTACTTAATGATTCATGGGGGAATACGCAGCCCACTGTAAGTGGGGCCATCTCTGGGATGGTGGTCCTCGGTTCTATAAGAAAGCTAGCTGAGCATGTCAGGAAGAGTAGCCAGTAAGAAGCACCTCTCCATGGCCTCTACATTAGCTCGTGTCTCTAGATTCCAGCCCTGTTTGACTTCCTGTTCTGACTCCTCAAGGATGGACTACAGTGTAGATGTGTAAGTCAAATAAACACTTTCTTCCCCAACTTACTCGTTCATGGTGTTCATTATAAAGGTACAGATCCTGGCTAGGATAGGTGCCTACACAATTCTTACTGGTGATTTTTATCTAGGTAATGTTAAGGTGCCCCAGGTAGCTAACTGGTAATGGTAATTTGGTTTAAAAATGTTAAAAATAAAATTATTCATTAACTTGTTATTAAGTAAATGACATTGATTACACCTAACTCATATATGAGTTTACATAGTCTAAAGTAAAGCAACAGTTCGTGAAAATTATAATGTACTTTTTCATTGTGACCCCGTTAAGGTCCACATGTCAGAAGGTCTTCAGACCTTCCTTTGTCCTGGGATGGTCCTCACATTCTCTGGTGAACCCCCTTATCTTTCTTCTGCCTTTTATAGACATCTTGGTGAAATTCTTGATGTTTCTCTTGCTTCTGTACCTTGGTTTTCAACTGAACATTGGCAATTCTCTTATCAGCTTGCCCGGTTTGACTTTGCAGCTCCTTCACAGAATGTTGTTTCTTAGTTCATTTCATAGCAACATGGAGATGTTCAAATAGAAACATACATTCTAGAGCAAATTAGGAGAATACTAGTTACACCTACTTCTGTGATTCTAGGTCTCTGGACTCAGATGTGGATGTTTGAGTTGATGAGGTCAGATCATTCACATTGCACTAGTCGTCTTACGTGGCTTATACAATTGTTCTGGAATGACTTTCTAGCTGCTACAGCTGAGCATTGTCTCTGTGATGAAAATGCTGCTGTTGTATAGTTATGATATAATTCTATTTTTAGTCCTACCCAGTTAGGGGCACGGGACAGCCTGTCCTTTTGGGGATGCTCACTGAAGCTGGTGTTCAATTGCTATTTTAGGGCAACCTTGCCATCCGTCAGGCAGTCTGTTTATACTGCTTCTCTGTGCCCTCAGTGACAGAATCCAGGGCTGCTCAAGTTCTCCTGGAGCACACGTCAGGCCCCTTCCAGCTCTGTCTCTAAGTCTATCATCCAAAACACCACCCTGGACTTCTTCAGGGTAGTTCTTATTGCTCTTTGAATTTTAAAATTCTTACCTGTAATTTGCTGTGTACATAAATGACACCAAAAATGTGCAATGCAGGGAGTCAGGGAATGGTTAAATAATGAGATTTCATTTGAATATGATTATTATTTTGTGAACAATGGAGTTAGTTGATTATTTCAAACAATTTTAGGTGTTCTGAACAACTGGTTTGCTGTTGAGTTCCAAAAACAGTAATTTTACATAGTCTACCTTAAGTGTGTGTAGTTCAGTATGTGTTTTAGTGTCCAGAGTCTCTTCTCAAGGAGTGCCATATGCCTGGGTGACCTTTTAATGCCCAGATGAGACCATTTGAACTTTGCCTACAGAAACAGTGTGTCCTCACCTTAACTTTGCTTACAACATATTACCTAGTTATGAACAATAGAAAACAAATAGATTTTGCACACAAACACACACACACACACGTGTGTGTGTATACATACATACACGTGTGTGTGTGTGTGTGTGTGTGTGTGTGTGTGTGTGTGTGTGTGTGTGTTGATGCAGAGTCTTATTATATAGACCTGGTTGGCTCCAAATACAAAATCGGCTTGGATGAACTAGTGTGTGGCAAGGGAGAGATATTACTTGAGCAAGGAGCAACATAACAAAGACTGCATCTATTGCTATCATAAAGCTAAGTTTGTGACTTAAACAAATTTGGTTTATTTGTCTCTTCCACAAGTTTTGAAGGCAGGCAGTTCATAGCAAATTAGTTAGTATGGAGAAGTCACCAGAAAGCAAGATTCTACTGCCATGGCTTCCATATTGCACTCCAAGATATCTGTTCTCAATAGGGATCAGTAGGAAATGGAAAAACAGTAGGTTTCACACATTACTTCTGTCACATCCCTTAGGCCAACTGCAGTTACATGCTTACAAGTAATTAGGGGGGGGGGGGGAAAGCTAAGAAGTATAATCTGGCCTTGAGGCTAGGTTCCAATCACGTTCCTACCTGTTTCAACATGATGGAGGGTATCCTGTGGCAAAGTAAGCTGTGTCAGCGCGGGCCTTTCTGTTTTCTTATAAACCACTACCTCCATCACTAGGTCGCCACCCTCATGAGCTCATCAGAGCAGAATTAGTCCTCAAAGGAACCCCTCCGAAACTATCTGAATATGAATTTAGGATTCAGCTTCCAGAAAGAAGAAATTGACAAGGCAGCCACAAAGGAATGGGCCTGTGATCCTGTGATCCTGTTCCAGATACCAGACACCCACAAGTGAGAAGTTACCATAAATGCTGCTACAGGGCTCATTTGTGTTCCTGGATAATGCTGATTCGGACACAGCCTACAGAGCACTGCAGAAAAGCAGCACCCTGCAAAGCCTTGGCTTATAGGGTGTGTGTGTGTGTGTGTGTGTGTGTGTGTGTGTGTGTGTGTGTAAGGACACCTTTTGTATTGTTGTCCTAAGGTGTTGATGGCAAAGCATGAAATTCAATATGACTTACTAATGATTCCTCTGTAGGCAACAGAGACGGATATATTTCTGGGCTTGCCTAGTTGCTGGGAAGCAGTGTATATAGCTTGTGGCAATATAAGTCAGCTCCTTACGTGACACAGTCTCTGTCTGTGTTCCTGTCTCTTTCTGTTTATCTGTCTCTGCCCTCGTGATCCCTGTGACTGACTCTCTCTCTCTCTCTCTCTCTCTCTCTCTCTCTCTGTGTGTGTGTGTGTGTGTGTGTGTGTGTGTGTGTCCATATTTCCTTTCTTTATTAGGGTACTCATCAGGTTAGAATGCCAACCCACTCTACTTCAGTATAGTCTCATACTATCTCATTATCTTCAAATACTCTGTTCCCCAATAAAGTCATACTGTGAGATACTAGGGGTTCATCCTTTTATATAGGAATCTGATACAGGAATTTGTTGGAAGGCAGAGTTAAATCTGCAGCAAACACTTGCCGATTGGAAGTGGACTGCCAGAAATGTAACAGAGTCATCCTGTAGACTAATACCAACCTCCTACAACTGTCAACAGAGATTAAAGATGAAAAAATATACAAAAATTAATATAAACCCTAGAATGAAAAGTGCTCAGTAAGCTGAGACCCCCAATTGTCATTGTAGCATAAAACCGAAACAATAGTGTTCCATTTACTTGTTAGTTGTAGTTTATGAAATCTCATATATGTTAAGTCCATATTAAAAGCAAGAATGTGATTAAGTATGCCTTTAACCCCAGCGCTCAGGATGCAAAGGGAGTTGGATCTCTATGAGTGTGAATGCTGCCTGCTCTGTAGAATGAGTTCCAGCATAGAGAAGTCTATGTAATAAGACCCTGTCTCAAAACAAAACAAAAGCAAAAAAGCAGAAATGTAAGGTAACTATTTGCTGAATGCATGAACTCACACTTTAACGAGGCAGAAAGGCATGCAGACAGTTATGGGTCAGGGAAACAATGGCAAGATGATTCACAGATTTTTGGAAGGACTGGAAGACCAAGGATGGCTTTATGAGTAGTGATAGCCAAGTGCTTGCCCACAGCAACATGCCATTGTGGTGGTAGAGAAAAGGCAGCACGGTGACGATGCTTCTCATCAGTGACTCATTTACTTGTTGGAAATGGGTAGTGAGTAGGCCATCTCTCCCAAAGCTATTGGGTTGTGCTTTTAGACGGACAGTTCTCAGTTCTATCAAGATAAATGACCAATTTCTCTCATTTAAAAAAATCAGAGTCCTGTCATTCCCCTCTCTATTACTCCTCAATTCCTCATTCCAGTATTTCATCAGGGAAACGAGGGGGAAAGGCAGTCTCTAAATAAGGAGGGGAAGGAGATACATACAGAAGAAGGAGAGAGCAGGGAAAAAATAGCAGTCAGGATGTTTGAAGAAGTGACAAGAAATCAGATTATTAACTGTCTATCTAAAACCAAAACCAAACAAAAACAAAACAAAACAAAACAAAACAAAAAACCTCTAATACATGGATGTCTGTGTATAAACATACATGTGTGGTTTAACTAAGTTTCCTAATCTGGGCTGACAATGTTCCCACCAAGAGCCAAAGACAACCCCAACACCAGGCATGAAAAGCCCTCTTCTGAGTTGGTCAGGGTTACCAAGAACTGTAAAACATTATAGGCTACTGTTGCTGCCCTTGGTTTTCTCTTCTGTGTCTGGTTCGAGCTTCTGAAACCTCAAAGTTCACCTCCAGTGACACTTTCTACAATGAGGCCACACCTCCTAATATAGTGGCACTTTCTCATAACTGAACATTCAAATGTGTGACTTTAGAGGGCTCATTCCTTTTTATACCACCACCATATATACACCTCAAAAGAAGAATTTAAAATATTTACAACAAAACTAGATGTTATAACAGTACTTGATAAGGATCCTTACGGAGTACACAAGGCTTAGAATTACATGATCTCTTTATATCTGTACAAAAAACCCAAGGTCTTCCTTTTTAAAGGGAAGTTTGTTTATGTGAACTCACAAATAGTAAATAAGGCTTTAGCTCTTGAAATATTAAAATAGTGGATTTATTAGTTATCATTGGCTCCATTTCTTGTGTACTTTAGGATAACTTTTCACCTTTCTGAAATTTATTTAGACCCACCATGTCAAATCACATTTGAGTAGATATGATAAAAGAATTACAGAATCTGAGCATGGTACAGCACATTTTTTTCTCTTCTCCAATGACTGTCATTGCCTAAGGAATGATTCCATTGGTTTGTGCTCTTGAGTGAAAAGGACTGCATTGGACAATGCAGAGTGAGAAGCAAACTCTGTGTATGTGTTAAATTGGAGACTAAACATCCTTAGTCTAAAATTCTGAAATCTGAAATGTTTCAAATTGTGAAACCATAAATGTGATGTTCTACACCAGACTTCATGTGATGGGGTCATAGTAAAAAACGAAGGCACATTAAAAGTATGGTGCTATATTAGTTACTTTTCTATTGCTGTTATGAGACATCATGGCCAAGACAACTTATTACAGAAAGAATTCATTGGGTGACTCTTAACTGTGTCAGAAGTAATTCCATGAGCACCATGACAGGGAACACAGAAGCAGACAGGTAGATACAGTGCTGGAGTAGTAACAGTTTACACCTTTATCTGAAAGTAGGAGGCAGAGAGCTAACAAAATGGAATAGGCCTTTGAATTCCCAAAGACCATCCTTATAACACATTTCCTTTTAAAAGGCCATATTTCCTAATCCTTCCCAAACAGTCCCATCAACTGGGCCCAAGCTTTCAAATACAGGAGGTGCTCTCACTCAAGCTCACAGGGGTGGTGGTGTTAGTGAGATGGGTAAAGATGCCTGTGAGGACCTAGACCAGGTTCCTCTAAGCCACCATCGAAAAAGAGAACCAACTTCTAAAAGTTGCCCCCCCTCCATATGCATGTTTCTTCGGAATTTCTCTCTTCCTCTCCCTTTTCCTCTTCCTTCCCCCTCCCTCTTTCTCTCACTATCTTTCTCCCTATTCCCCTCCTATTCCTCTGTCTCTCTGTCTCTGTCTCGTCTCTCTCTCTGTCTCTCTCTGTGTCTCTGTCTCTGTCTCTGTCTCTGTCTCTGTCTCTCTCTCTCTCTCTCTCTCTCTCTCATACATACACATTAAAATAAAAACCATGAGGGTAGCCATGGCAAGCTCCCACCTTTTTTAGCTGGGTGTGGTGACATACACCTTTGATGGCAGCACTAAGGAAGCTGAGGCTCCCTTAATTTTCAATTATAGAGTAAGTCCCAAGCCAGTCTAGGCTGCAGGGTGATATTAAGACCTACTAAGGACTCTCCCATCAAAATCTTTCTCCTGATATTGCTGTCTCAAACCTCAGAGGAGTGATTTTTTTCTCTATTCATACTTTTGGCTTCTCAAGGAAAAAGTAATTTTCAATTAGTTTAGCTAAGCTATGTTTCACTGTTCCTCACTTTAACAAGCACATTTAAAAAAAAAACACTTGAACAAGCTTAGACTATGTGTCAATAACTGAGAGGGGTGGGAGCAGGTGAGAGACAGAAAGAGATACACACATATATACAGAGACACAGAAAGAGAGAGAGAGAGAGAGAGAGAGAGAGAGAGGAAAAGGGAGAGGGAGAGAGAGGAGGAGAGGGAGAGGGAAAGAGAGACAGAAGAAAAGAAGGGAATGAAAAGTTCTGAGAGGTCCTTGATTTTTGTAAGCTCATATTGGAATTAAGTTCAATCATTTGAAAGAATTGTCATTTTAACTACATTTACATTGATTGGTCCCCAAAACAGAAGATGGTATTTTTTTTTTTACAAGAACTGAGCAGTGAGTTTAGATTTTTTCCAGTTCCCAAACTTCTTGCTGTGCCTTCTATGAAGTATTGGCAACACAGGTACTTTGGGAAGTGCATGTGGATGGAGGAAAGTGACAAGGAGTAAGATGATTAGAGATGAAAATATATTTATAGGACTGATGGACTGGAAAGACGGCTCAGCACATAACTCTTTGATTGGACTCCATTTCAGCTCCATTCTTCCAAAAGGTTCAGGTTTAACTCCCACCATCCATGTCTCAGCTGTCTGTAATTCCAGATCTGTGGAATCCAATGCCTTTTTCTGGTCTCAGAGAACACCAGGAACACAGACTTACATGCAGGCAAAATCCTCATACACATATTTTCTTTTCAATTACACAGCAAAAGAAAGAAAAGAAGAAAAGACTGATATGAAAGACCTGTGCCGGATGGTATAGAGGAGATAAGCCAAGGCACCGTAAGAAAAGTGAGCAGAAAGAATAAGAAATATTCAAGAGAAAACAAAACAAACAAACAAAAACAAACAAAACCAAGTGACCACTAAAGAGGCCACTGACTGCCTTGGTGGAGAATTCATTTCAGCCTTGCAAAGATTTTTGTTTTGTTTTGTGGTGCTTGGAGAGACAAAAGCCCTCAAAGAATAAAATTAAAATTATCACTTTATTTACTTATTTATTTATTTATTTTTATTAACTATATTTTTCTCTTCACATCCTGATCGCAACCCCTCCCCTCCTCCTAGTTTCTTCCTCACACAGCTCCTCCCTCTCACATTTTTCTATTCAGATGTAAACCATTTGGAACCCAGTGTGTGATGGATGCCTTCTAAGGACATCTGTTCACCTAGAGTCTAATGACTATGGCTTCTTACACAAATGACCAGTTTGAAGAAAAACAACTCACAGTGTAAAAATGGCCATTCAACAGGACACCGCGTGAACCACCAGCCTCCTCAGATACTGACCCATAGAGGAATTCCATGATGATAAGACCAGGTTAACTCTTCCTTTTGCCTAACTCAAAAGAACTTCCAGCCTCCTAGCAGCGTGACTCCCTCTCCGGAAACTCTCCCTAGAAGCATGTAGTATGCTCCCTAGAAGCATGCTACAATAAATTCGCCTTGGCTATTCATGCACTTAATAGATTATTTTACTACGGGTGTCACCGGTCTTCCCAGAGGGCTCACACAGTCTATGTGAGAATTGAAACCACAGCTTCCAGCATATGCCAGGCAAACTCTCCATGGAGGGTTGTGTCATTGAGCACCATGCTTCCCAAACCACACCTTTTCAAGTATCATCCGTAGACAGACTTGAGAGTGACTCAACAATTGTGCAATGATAGTGATTCACTTCTCTTCAGTTTACATTTCTCTGGGATGCATTTTTCCAGTCCTGTACCTAGACTGCCAACTGGAGGGCAATAGCTCACGCATCTTTGATTTGTCCATATCGCTTTCTTGGTGACAGACTCTTTTACCTAAGGATGAGGGAACTGATTTATCTTGTTCAAGAAACATCTTAATACAGAAAACATTGAACTTAGAGGCTTTGCCTACCAATCTGATCTTTCCCAAGTGTCTGAAATTCATCTACTATATTGTAGAAGGAATTCATGGTTTCCTCCTTTGACAGCCTGAACATCTGACCTGTCCCTTCCCTCCTGTGCTTTCAGCTCTGAAACATCCTTGCCCCTCAATTTCTATTGCCAATGTTTGACAGCACACTAATTTTTACAATGGTCTTACCTATCCCATGGCTCTGTTTCAGAATATACTCTTGAGTATGGCCATGCAAATGCTTAGAACCCCAGCATTGTGAGAGGACAGAGCCAGAGAGATCACTGGGTCTTGTTAGCCACCTGCTTACTCAGTGAGAGATTCTGGCTCAAGAGAAGAACGTGGAAATTGATAGAGCATGATACCCCCTGTGGCTTCTCTTCGTAAGTATAAGTACACATATACCATCTATAACACACACACACACACACACACACACACACAAATAAAATTTTCCCCTCAAATTAACTATCACTAATTTGTCCTTCAGAATCATTAATTTCAAACTCCCTACTATGATTTTGTGTGTGTGTTTGTGTGTGTGTGTTTGTGTGTGTGTGTGTGTACACATGTGTGTGTGCATCTTAAATGTCATTCTCCTTACGACTACCATGATATAAATTTGGAAGTTTTCTTTGTAGCTTTTATGCAGAAAAATTTGTCAAGTCCCCAACCATGCCACTCTGTGCTGTGCCTCCATGTATGGACAGCTTCTCTCTCTCCCTACCTCATCTTACATACCCTGCTCATCCACCTGGTTCTCTTAGTCATGCTTCGACAACTTTTCCACCTTCCTTGTGATTCCCTCCCTGATGACTGACTTTCTCCTCTTCTCTCCTTTCATAATACTTTATCGGCATTGTGGTGATTATGCTATTGTATAACAATTATCTGCCGATTATATCTTATGAGGATAAATAGTGGGAGCCTGAGCCAGTTTTATCTCCCATTTATAATAGGAAACTAGTCTAAGACTGTCTGAGCACCTATGATGATTAAGATTGATTGTCTACTAGATAGGATTTATAATCACTATAGAGACAGATCTCACAGCAAGTCTATGGAACATTATCCAGTTGAGATGGACCACGGATGGCACCAGTCCATAGATTGGGGTACTGTACTGAATAAAAAGGAGAAAGGGAACTGAGTATAACCTCCCCCTCCTCTCTGCTTCCTGACTGTGCATATGCTTTAACCAGCAGCTTCAAGTTCCTCACCGTGGTGCACTGTAAGACAAAATAAAACCTTCCTTCCTTAAGTTGCTCTGGTCAGGTACTTTGTCCTAGCAAAAGGACAAGGAACTAAGATAATTTTCAGGGGACCTATCATTATGTCATGAGCATCTGTTACAGAAGAACCTACCTTCTATATTGTGGATTTCGTACATTTGGAAAAGTTTGTACTAAATAGTTCTATAGACATTTGTAATAAACATAGCCTTTGTGGCAATGTTGACAGTGGTGGAGGTCAGACAACGTACCTAAGGAATATCTCCCTACCTTTCCTCAACCGTGATGCATATATGAGAACATTTTTGTTTTCTGACATAGGGTTTTATTGTAGTCCATCCTGACCTTGAACTCAATATGTAGTTGATGATGGCCTTTAACTTCTGATCCTCATGTCTGTACCTCCCTAGTATTGTGGTTACAAGATATGCGTGACCACCCTGAGTTATATGTGGTGCTGGAGATCCAACCCAGGGCTTCATCCCCACCCGATCAAAACACTCATGAAATAAAATATTTAAAAGAAAAAAAGAAAGGAAAATTAAGAAATTAAGAATTAAGAAAGGAAAAAATTGAAATGTAGCTGATATTTCTAGAAATCTGCAAATTCCTCACAAAGTAGGTGCCAGAGAGAAGTGTCAGCAGCTCAGAGTACTTACCGCGCTTGCTGAGGACATAACATGGCTTCTCAGCATCTGCACTGGGGAGGGGAGGCTTCCAAGCATCTGTAATTTCAATTCCAAGGATATCAGATACCTGAAGACTCTTCTGGTATCTGCATCCATGTACCCATACTATCTGACCTCACACACATACACGTAAGTCAAAAGTAAAATAAAATAAGGTACACTTTTATACTCTGGACCAGAACAGAACTGTTTATAATCATCATTGTCTTCAAACTAAAAACCAGTGCCAAAACTATGGCAGGGTGCTTGCTAATATGCAGAAAAGATGTGGATTTAATCCCCAACACCAATTAAAACTGGACCTATTGACTTACACCAGTAATCCCAACACTAGGGAGATGTGGGCAGGAGAATCAGGTTAAAGTCATCCAGAAATACACACTGAGCTTAAGAACAGCCTGAACTAGATGAGACTCTTTAAAAAAATTTTTAAATACTATTTAAAACAAACTGGTGAACCTTCAAGAATAGAATAATAAGCTAGAATAGAAATAAGCTCTGAGTGATGGGTTTCCAGGTCCTTGTTGCAGACATTCGCATGCTCCCATGTTCCCAGTGCTGGTTACTACTGCACACTGACTGCCTTTGTTCAGTGATGTAATGGAGCTATCAACTCATTTTTGCTTGTAAGCATAATGTTTTTGTACACTGTGTAAATGTTATCCTTGTGTTATTCAAGTGTCCTCATATCTTGTTTCAATCCAGACAGGGCATTGTAACGTGTAGGTCAAGACTCTCCTCTCTTAAGCTTCTACAAACTATTCTTACCATCTATTCTCTGCCTTGTCATTAAATACTGATCACCTAATGACTGGGGAAAAGACAGAAAGAATGGAAACTTCCACCAGCCAGAGCAAGGAGAGAAGGGGAGGGGATTCAGATTAGCCACCAGAAGGAGAGGGTCTGAGAATATACCATGGAAAGAAACATCTGAAGCAGAGAGACTGGAACAATAGTTAATTGTAAGTGTCATGGGGATAGGAGGTAGCCAGACTAGCCTAGTGGGCTAAGGTAGATCATTTAACTACTCAGCTATTGAGGTGTAGCTTAAAATAAATCTTGGTTTCTCTGTGTGGCTATTGAGGACTAGGAAAGGTAAAGAAATACAGTCACTGGGTTATTACTGCTTACATTTATATTGTAAAAGAATTCATTTTACAATTGGCTAGTTTGAATACATTATTGCCCATTACAGTAAATGTTCATGTGGAGAAATAATTGTGAAAGATACTGGAAAATATATAATTAACCATGTCTGTTCATCATTTTCATGAATGTCTACTATTCTTTTAGTTTTTAATCAACCAAGGCAACATTTGGCTACATTTTATATTTCAAGGCTTCTAATGTCCACAACTTGAAGTTTTATCTGCATAAAAGATGTCTAAGATGAACATTATAAAACAGAAAGGACAAAGGGAGAAGAGAAAATGAGAATTATCTGTGTCTTTATCTAGTCGAACTTAAAACTTTGCCTTAGGGCTTCCTAACATACAGGGAACAAGAAATGCTATTCTGGGGCTTTTTACCCTTACTACCACAGTACAGATGGAACACGGTAATTGTTTAAAGGCTGTGGGAGAAAAGAGAACACCTAGTTGGCTGACCAATTCTGAGCTTCAGTTTGTCACTGGGCTGATAGGATAGAGGTTTGTGAACGCTCAGTAGTCGGGAACCATGACACCATGAGAAGAAAAGTGTATTATTATATAGTTCATTTTACCAGGAACGACAAAGATGTCTCTTGGTTGTTTTGAGGGATTGGAGATATTTCTAGGTCTTTAATTAATTAATTAATTATTTTACTGATTTGGGGATTGAATGCATTGTGTGGCAAGTACTTTACCTGCTGATCCATCTTCCCAGCCCTCTTCTAGGTCTAATTTAAAAAAAAAAAAACACCACACTTACACATTGTTCATAAATAAGTGTACATTTCAGACGGGGAACTAATATTTGCATAGTTACCCAGTTTGATGACAGTTGATATAACCATTTGCCAGTGAGGGCTTTGTTTGTGTGCTTGTTTGGATTTCAGTGTTTCTAGGCAGAGTCTCATCCTCAGTGGCAGGTTACAGCATCACCCAGTGCTCCAGAGGAATTCTTGGAGTCAGCCACATAGGATTTCCCTCCTTGATTCCTAACGTAATATTTCCTCAGGTTGCATAAGACCAGCCACTTCTTGGGATAAAGTGCTGATTGTGTGAGGGCGTGCACCCTACTAGTTGCCTTGCCTATACAGACTCTGAATGGCCGGGAAGGGCAGGGCACTACACTTGGGTGCCGGCAGGAAAAGGAGACCATATTTCATGAGATTCTTTTTTTTTTCATAATGCACTTATATGTCCATTTCCAAGTTATACGAGTTGTAACAGGCAGTATTTTGAAAACAGGCCCATGGGTATCATCAGCTACTAAGATACAGAGGGCAAGTGTGCTGAGAGCGTCTTTTCCTACCTGGCCTGATGAGGGACATGGGAAGAAGCTTTTCAAAGAACAGTGACACCAACTCCTGTTGCCATGCAGGAATGTACAACAGTAAACATCCTCTGCACCCTGAGGGCTGTTCCTTAAAGGATGTGGGCCTGGAGTGCGCACAACAACCACTCCATCTGACTGCTGCCGTGAGAAGTAGAGGTGCTGGCGTGAGCCCAGGAGACTCGTGTGAGCAGCTAACTTGGCTGGAAGCTCAGGGAACCCAGCTGTAATCACTGATAGTGTGATTTTTTTTCTAATATCTTAAAAAGCGAGTTGTTGGGTGACTTAGAAAACCGTCCTCGTTCATGTAGAATATGTTCTGCTTTTGTAAATAATGGCTAAATGAATAAATGCATGAAATTGATGCTCACAGGTTAAAGGGAGTCATGGCTCTCCCTAGTTTCTTATACTAGACTCTTCAGCCCAACTACCTCAGAATCAAAATTCCTCTAAAGAAGCAATTAATACAAAACAGGGTCACCAGGTTGGGTCCTAGTCCAATATGAGTGGCCTCCTCATAGAAAGAGATTGGGAAACAGATGTTCTGTGAGCTCAGCCGAAAAGTCATATAAGGACTTAGCAAGAGGGTACCTTCAGCAAGTCACAAACATCTGCCAACACCCTTACCTTGGGATCTTATAGAAGTATAACATTTCTCTTTTGCTGTTTTTGAAGCTGCCCAGCTAATCGTATTTTGTTACAATAACTACTAAACACATGGCATGAAATTTTAGAAATTGCCCACTAAGAATTTTCTGCATTTTCAGTCTCTATGTTCAATATAACTGCTTTAGAGTCTCAATTGTAAACTTCTCTTAAGATGGTCTAAGTTCTATATCTCGTCAGCTTATATTAGAACATCCTCCTGGCTGATCATTGGTCCCTTCAAAAGAGTGTTTAAAGGGTTTTGTCATCTGCATAATGTATGGATAAACACAGTGTTCTGTCCCCAGGGACCTCCATCTCCCAGTCTTTAACCTGATTTTTCATAAAGGAAAAGAACATAAACTCAGCAAAACATGTGGCTCATGTTGTAATCCCAACGTCATGGGTTGAGACAGGAAGAGTGCTATGAGGATACTCTGGATTACATCATGAGTTCTAGATCAGCATGGGCAAGAGAGAGAGAGAGAGAGAGAGAGAGAGAGAGAGAGAGAGAGAGAGAGAGAGAGAGAGAGAAAGAGAGAGAGAGAGAATCTAAAATCTGCTTATCAAAGCTTTTCCAATTAATTTGCATCAAGAATCTAGAAGAATTTTATTGGTGATGAAAGATCCCCGAAGAGAGACCCTTTCTAAAGTCACGGGAAATCGCGGACCCCAGACACAGAGAGACCATTTTGGATGTAATAAGCAAAGGCGAGGTTTATTACGGAGATCTATTATGGGGATCTCCGGGTCGACACGTATCCTGCGCAGGAGACAGAGGTGTCGACCCCGAAGCTCAAAAGTCAGGGGTTTATATAGGGAAGGCTAGGGGGGTTGCCTCGGTTACACACAATTGGCTAATTTCTGGCGCGGCTATAAGTGATTGGCTCATGTAAACATGGCAGTGGGATTACAGCACAGCAGGAGAGTACGTATTGACTGGAGCGTACAGGATTTTAGAAGCTAGGGGCGTATCAGGGTTTGAAGGACATCTGGTTAAGGTGTGACTCTGAGTAAGCTGGGGGAGGTGCCTTTCTGCCAGATGGTTTGGGTCAGTCCTGATAACTCGGGCTGGTTCCTGCATTCCTTTTCTTTATCTCTATGGTCTGTTAGTCCTAGCGGCAGGGCGGGGCTGCCTGGACTTGCTTTTCACAATGTTTAGGCCTGAGTCTGTGAATTTTGAAACTTACTCTTTTAATTTCATATTTTTAAGCCTTAAATCTGTATAATTTTCCTTTCAGTGAGAACATTTCATCATTGGGGTATTTTTGTTATCAATTCTGCAAGTGTGGCATGTGACTGCTGACAACAAACAATTCCCTGATTATTAATAGACATTTACACTAGTAATTCATATGATGCCAAGTACTACTTCCCACTTTTTGTTTTGTTTTATTTTGGTTTTTGAAATAGGGTTTCTCTGTGTAGACCT
The DNA here is from genome assembly GCF_021556685.1 of Rattus norvegicus. Taxonomy (NCBI): domain Eukaryota; kingdom Metazoa; phylum Chordata; class Mammalia; order Rodentia; family Muridae; genus Rattus; species Rattus norvegicus. The sequence goes on along the minus strand of NC_141546.1, from coordinate 64,811,897 downwards.
AGCTGTCCTGGAACTTGCTCTGTAGACCAGCGTGCCCTCAAACTCAGAGATCCCCTTGCCTCTGCCTCCCAAGTGCTAGGATTAAATGCCTGTTTCCATTGCCTGGCTACTGCCCACTTTTGAAGACCGCTGAGCCTTACACTTTTGACATCATTTTGGTCTTTCTTTTCTTTTGGCAAGAACAAATATGCCTTATCTTTCTGGCTTTCCCTTCTCCAATCTTTAACAATGCCCAAGTAATTTACATTAAACAAGCACCCTTACTGACATAATCAAACCATAGCCTTTATTGTTAAAAGTATACTCTATGTTATGTAACTCAGTTTATGGAGTACTTGCCTATCATGTCTGAGGCCCTGGCTTTGATCCACTGCATGATTTAGACCAAGTGTGATGGGGCATACCTGGATGTCCAGCACTCAAAAGTAGAGGCAAGAGGACCAGTAATTTTCCTTGGTCACACAGAGAGTTCAAGGCCAGTATGGGTTATAATATAACCTACTGTGATGGTTTGTATATGCTTGTCCCAGGGAGTGGCACTATTAGGTGTGACCTTGTTGGAGGAAGTGTATCACTGTGGGAGTGGGCTTAAAGACTCTTCTCCTAGATGCCCGAGAATGTTCAGTCTGTTCCTTGCTTCCTTCAGATAAAGATGTAGAACTCTCAGCTCCTCCTGCACCATGCCTGCCTAGATGCTGCCATGCTCCACCTTGATGATAATGGACTGAATCTCTGAACCTGGCCAGCCCCAATTAAATTTTGTCCTTTATAAAACTTGCTTTGGTAATGGTGTCTGTTCACAGCAATAAAACACTAAAACAGAAGTTGGTACCAGGAGACAGGTATTGCTTTGTTAGGCCTGACCATACTTTTGTTTGGAAGAATGTGGATTTTGGGACTTTGGATTTGGAGCACAGTGGGATGCTTTAAATAGGGCTTAATGGGCTATCTTAGTAGGAATGCGGAAGATTTTGTTACTGAGAGTAATTTGAACTGTTCCATCCCGGCCCACAATTGTTCAGAGAAGAAGGATGTGTGGCCTAGAGACTGTTTTTGTTGTATTTTGGGGAAAAATGTGGCTGCTTTCTGCCATTGTCCAAAGAGTGTGCCTGAGGTTAAGGTGAAGAGATTTAGATTAATTGCTTTGAAAAAGGAAGTCTCAAAACAGCCTGGTAATTTCTGTTGTGTCATTACTAAAGTTCATGCTTATGAAGAGCATTTTAATGAAAAATAGGAAGCTGAGAAAGGAAAAATACAAAATATATGGTTCGAGTATTAAAGTGACCCCAGGAAGTGAAATGGAACTGAATCCTGTGTTCAAAGGATATTAAATTGAATTAAGGGAGTAAAGACCTTGGGACAAGACCCCATGTAGCTAAATTAGCTCCAGGCAACTTAGTACAAATCTTTAATCCTGGGAGACAGGCTTGGACATCTCTAAATTCAAGGTCAATCTACAGAGCAAGATCCAGGACAACCAAGCTTAGGTAGTGAAGGAGTTAGAAAAGAGAAAGCTAATGATAATGTAATAGAACAAGGAGGCCATGTTCCAGCTCCTGCAAGCAGGAAAACTCAGCTGCTTCGGCCATGTGTCTCTGGCTTTATATTCAAGAGGAGAAGGAGACTACTGGGACAACTGAAGCTGGTTACCTGGAGCTAAGAACTTAGTGGTGATTAAGAAGAGACCAGGATCACTGAAGTGAAATCTTCTGGAAAGAGCAGAAAAAAGCTGTGTTCCAGAGATAGCCAAGGCTGTACCTCATGCTGCAGCTTTACTTGGTAATGTGTAAGAATTACCCTTGTGGTACTAATTTTGAAAGGGTCATGAAGAATAGCTGAGACTTGGGGTTGTGAGAGGCCATGGAAGGCCATAGGTGAAGGTACAGCCTCAGTTGCAGTTGATAATCCAGGACTGAAGGGGTCAGGCAAAGGATATGAAGCTTGGCAACATGAAGGGAGCCTATTTGAGGCTATTGGCGAAGCCTAGTTGCAACGGAAGACCCCTGTGTGTTGGAGATGCCAGTACCATAGAATGCTCACCAAGAACAGCAGCAACAGTGTAGTGGATCAACCTAAGTTAAACTGCTACAGAGGGCAGAGCTGGAGAAGTGAAGCCAGCCCTTTGGAGGATCACATGTGGATCCCAAACATTGAAACAAGCTGTAACATTGAAGCTGCCTTGGAGACCCAAAGATATTAAGATGCCAGAGGGGTTGGTTAGCTATCTGCTGAGGAAAGCTGCTACAGGGAGTGTAACCAGCTCAGGAGAAAGAAGTTTGTTGTAGTCAACAAAGTTGAAAAAGGAGTTGAAGCTCTGAAGACCGCTTTGATATCAGACATGGAGATGGCAGAGTTTGGAGTTTATCTAGCTGGTTGCCTGTCTTAATTCATGGATTACAGTTAAGTGATTGGATGGATGCAGAAGACACTTTGAAATTTGGACTTTTAACATTGTTGATACTGCTATAGACTATGGGGACTTTGGAAGTTGGACTAAATGTACTTTTTTATTATGCTATGTTTAGGTATGGCCTCCATAGACTCATGTGTTTGAACAAGCCTATGGAGGCCAGGGAGTTGAATGTGATGGTTTACATATGCATGGCTCAGGGAGTAGCACTATTGGAAGGTGTGACCTTGTTGGAGGAAGTGTGTCACTGTGAGGGTGGGCTTGGAGACCCTCTTCCTAGCTGCCTAAGGATGCTCTGTCTGTTCCTGGGTTCCTTCAGATGAAGATGTAGAACTCAGCTCCTCCTGCACCACACCTGCTTGAATACTTTCATGCTCTGCCTTGATGATAATGGACTGAATTTCTGAAGCTGTAAGCCAGCCCCAATTAAATATCCTTTATAAAACTTGCACTGGTAATGGTGTCTTTTCACAGCAATAAAGCACTAAGACATCTACATTCTAAAAAATGTCTTTAAGTCTAAAATGTAGGTTTAGAATAAGCTGCTTCTCAGTGGATATGGATGGAGACCTCTCATTTCCTCATTTGTTTTCTCCTGAAACTTCAGAGACTTGGAAGTTGAGCAATGATGGTTCTAAAACTCTCATGATTCTTTTTGACATATTTTAGTTATTTGTGGTTTTTCTAAATGTCTGGGTAATACTTGTCGAGCATTACTAGTAGATAGAAAAAGAGATTACTATTGGCTAATATTTCCAAGCCAAAGCTGGCTTGGATATTACACTAAGTTTTTAACTGATTGATACAGTTGGGTCTCAACTTTTTTACTCTTCTCTGTAGGTCAGAGTCTGAGACTTAGCCAACTATCTTTCTCATTCTCCTTTGCCATCTAATTACTTAATAAGGTCCGTCAATGAAAAGCATGAGAGAAGGCTTAGATGTACAAGGAAGGACAAGAGTTTATTTATTTGTTTAATTCCCATTTTACTTATCACTTCAGTAGCAGGAATGAAGAGACCTGTGGCTTCAGTTCCCAGCTTTTTTTTTCCTCTTTCACATCTGTACTGTGCTGGTTAAGAAAACTCATTAATTGCCAGCCTTTATCCCACTGTGTGGTTGCAATCATAGTTATTCTGCTGCATGGATCGACAAGGCTGTATTCCCTGGATCTCGCAGACATCTGCATATCCCAACTCATCTGTAATTTATGCCTTCATCCTGAGGAGCTTCCACAGCTTAGAGTGATTGGTCTAAGCACTATATCCGCTGAGCACTTGAGGCTAGCTCTCACACCTTTGCTTTTGATTCACAACATTAGAGGAAAGTTAATCTCCTTTTTGCTCTTCCGGCCTTTCAATATTCCCATGAAAGTTTCCTGAGCCAATCAGTTTTTCATTGAAATGCCTAATGTAGGAGCAAGATTAGACTCTCAGTTACCTAGGCAAAAGACTAATCCTTAATTATTGAAGCCAGAGATTGAGTAGAATTGGTCAAATGAGGGATATAGGCCAACCTCTGTAGTTAAATATATAGTCTTTTACTAAAAGAGACATAGGTAGGGAGGATTACCCTAGTAGACAGTCATGAAAGGAAGGAATATAAGCCACAGTTATTACAGTAAAACCTTTATGATTTTTTTTCATGCCATCCTAGTCTATTTTTACTGCTACAACAGGCCTGGGAGTGTATATTTAATACTGAAAACAAATGAATGTAGGTTCTAGAACCTCTGAAATCTGGGATCTTGTGGCCGTGATGTAGCAACTGAGGTATAATGGGTACTATGGTTTGAAAGAAGTCTGTCTTGCTCAACATATGCTGAAATGTCCCCAATGTAAAGGTGTTGGGGAGTGGGGCCTTTAAGAGGTATTCAGAGCTTGACATGGTAGTTTATACCTGTAATCCAAGCACTTAACAGAGTGAGGCAGGAGAATTGTCATGAGTTTAAGACCAGCCTGGTTTACATATCAAGCACTATGGTAGTCTTAGCTAAAGTTAGACCCCAACCTGGGGTGGTGACACATGTTTGCAACCCCAGCCTTTAGGAGGTGGAGGAAGAAGGTTGGAAGGTCAAAGTCATTCTCCATTACATAGTGAATTTGAAGGCATCCTGGGATACATGAGGTTGTGTCTTGAAACAAATCATACTAAACAGAACAACAGAACACATGCTTCTGAATTTATTCTAGCATGGAAATAGTCATTTGTCTTATTTCCACATTTAGATTTGTAAAAATCAGTCATAAAAGAGTCATTTCCATGCACAGAGCACAGAGTCAAAGAGGTGTGGTCCTGACACAGCAGTGACTGACTAGGCCCTGCTAACTTGTAAGAAAAAGGAAGGTTATGATAGCTATGACATCATCTTTCCTGTTTCAGAACCTCAGGAAAGGTGATGTTCTGCGTATTTATGCATCATTTTTTTCACAGCCTTTCTTCCTTTCCATTATGTTAAAAAAAAAAGTCTTGACAGGACCACTCTTTTTGCCCCATACCCAACTTCTTTGGCTCCCTTTCCTCACAGGCACCCAAATCTTAACTACATTTAGGATTAAGGCAAGGATCCAGTGTGACCTGACTATAGATATCTTGGTTGTAACCACCATTTTGCCTGCTATGTGACTCAGGCATACATATGGGGTGTCCTCTGTGACACACCAGCTGCTTAAGACAGTCACCTGGGAAGTTGGTGTGCGGCTCAGTGGGAGAGTATGTGCTAAGCTTGTGTGAAACCCTGGATTCAACTCACAGCCCCCTTCCACCACTACCAAAAAAGGAAAAACAAATACAAATTTGGACATTTGGACATGTTGCAATGGCTACTGTTGATTGGGATGTTGTTTTCTCTAACACTGGACATGTTTATAGCTTTTACAGAAAGAGTAGATACAGTTTATCTTAATTAGTGTTCCCATTGCTGTGAATAGACTCAATGACCAAGGCAACTCTTATAAAGGACAGCATTTAATTGGGGCTGGCTTACAGGTTCAGAGGTTCAGTCCATTATCATCAAAGTGGAGCATGGCAGCATCCAGGCAGGCGTGGTGTAAGAGGAGCTGAGAGTTCACCATCTTTATCTGAAGCAAGCCAGGAACAGACTGGGCATCCTCAGGCAGCTACAAAGAGGTACAACTTTGGCCCTTCCAGAACACAGTTTTTGTTTTTATTAATTGATTGATTGATTGATTGTGCTCTTAGAAAACACTTCCCAGATTTCACCAAAGTGATACTGGTTTCTTCTTAATCACTGTTAATTTCTTAACTCCAGCTAACCAGCATCAATTGTCCCAGTAGTCCTTTCTATTCTTGACTCTAAAGCCAGAGGCACATAGGTAATGCTGTCAAGTTCTGCTGCTTGCTAGGGCTGGAATATGACCTCCTTGTTCTATTGTATTATGACCAGCTCTCTGTTTTGCAATTTGTTCAATGCCTAAACTTAGCTGTCCTGAAACTTGCTCTGTAGATTGACCTTGAACTCAGAGAACTGCATAACTCTTGCCTGAATATTGAGATTAAAGGCATGTACTACCATGACTGGACTTAAACTTTCCTTTACCTAGAACTTGCTCTGTCCCAGATTGTTGTTGAACTCAGAGATTTGCTTGCCTTTGTATCCTGGGATTAAAGGTGTGTACTACCAAACCTGGGCCTAAGCTTCTAATAACCACTGTTCCTCAAGATTGAGGTCAAAAGTCTGTGTCTTCCAGCCTCAAAATATGGATCACAGAGATGTCCTCCATTTCTGGATTGTAGTTGAATCCAGATTAAAAGGCCAAATGAAAACAATAGCCAGGTAATAATACTTAACATTACCTAAGCATTCCTTGTTCAACTCCAAACACAAACAATAAGGTTAGCTGGGTGGGATCTTGCCACAATGTTATCACTCCCTTAATCTATTTCTCTCTTTTAGCACAGGATTCAGTTCCATTCTACTTCTTAGTGTACCTTTATTACTTGAACTAAACATTTTATATTTTTCTTTTCTAAGATTGCTACACTTGATCCAAGCTCTTCATGGGGGCAAATTTTATGCTAGGCTTTTCTGAGACTTCCTTTGTCAATGCAATTAATCTCATTCTCTTCACCTTAGACTTAGTCTCAGGCTGACTTTTCTGACAAGGGCAAAAAACAGCTACATTCTTCACCAAAATAAGACAAAACAGTCTCTAAGCCACATACTAACATTCTTCTCATCTGAAATCTCTTGAACCAGGCTCCCGCAGTTAAAAATTACCCTCAGCATCAATGTCTTTCATATTCCTACTAGGATGGCCCTTTAAGCCCTCACTTAAAGCATCTTACCACTTTCCAAATTCAAAGCACCCAAATCCACATTCCTCCAAACAGAAACCTGGCCAGACCTATCACAGCAATACTCCTGTCCCTGGTACCAACATCTGTCTTAGGGATTCCATGGCTGTGAAGGGACACTATAACCAAGACAATTCTTCTAAAGGGCAATTTGCTTTTATTAAATGTATTATTTATTCACTTTACAACCCCTTATCAGCCCTTCTTCTCTTCCCAGTAACCCCCTCCCCCAAGTACTCCTCCAATTCCCCAACTCGAAAGAGAAGGGGAACTCCTTGCTCTGGGTGCCTTTATCCTAAGAGCAATCTTTCCAGCAACAGTGTATTATTTTAATCAAAAGGCAATTGAGGAGAGTCTAATAGAAGCTTCCTATCATCCTTTTAATGACCAACACAGGGAATAAATCACTAAAGGTCTTTTCTCCCAGCTGTATTACGATAATCAGCAAAGTGATTAATGTGCCACCATCACAGACAAATTAGTATGCACCGTGGCAACTGTAGCACTGCACTATGACCATTTTAGATAACCCTTGATATCTTGAGTCAGGCTTGTTAAGTAGTTAGCTTTAGAGAAAATGTTTTTGTTTTAGAGAAATGGTTGTTTTAGTTGACATTTTTATTATTGTCATTTTTGTTTTAATAGATTTTAAAAAACAATTTTAGCTTTCTGAAAAATTGAGGAGAAGGTACAGAGATATAATATGGTTATCTCTTCAAGTTTTTAAATTAAAAGTTTCAGTGTGGTATGTTTTTAAAAGCAATTGGGGGAAACTTAAAGATGTGTAGTTGAATTAACAACATTACACCAGTGCCACTATCTAGGTTTCAATAATGTTATATATTTGCATAGGAGGCCTCTATTCTGATACTGAGTTCACGGGTATCTATATACTGTTTTATGAGCTATGAATCTGAGGTTATGTAACATAAAAATATTTTAAAAACTAATTTGAGAATAATTAGGATTATGCCTAGAATAATACAATTTTTACTTATTTTCAGTCTCTTATCCAAAAACTAACCCGTTTAGCTTTTGAGATCACACCTGTGTAGGTTATTCAAGGTGATTTGCCTGTAGGCTTTTCATATTTGCATCCTGCTGTTGTAGGGGTAGAGAATGGTGAGGATAGATATTTTGGGCACCAGTGATTGGCTCTCAGTAGACCACTGAATTTGCATTGCTCTTGCTTCTTCTCTGACCCTTCTAGACTGATTTCAACTGTTTTGGTTTTTTTACCACCTCTGCAGAATTTCTGTTCTGGAAGTTCCATTTGTCAGTGATGTGCCATGACTAACCTTGCACTGACCACCAGCCCGCCTGGATCTGAGGTGACTTCATTATTGCTTCATCTCTAGCAGGCTGGATAAAGGGTCTTGGCCTGGCTTGGCCATCTGACTGTGCTATTTGCATACTGTTCCCATCCTAAGTGATATTTCCTTGTAGAGCCCTCGCCTGCCACTCAAGATTTATTCCTTCTTTTGTTTCCCCTCAGATCACAGACATGTTCTACCATGGTGCTAACAAGTTCATAATTATATGTTCCCTTAGTCGTTAAATGCCCAGCTCCTCTCTTGTCTCAGCTCAATTAGGACAGAGACTAATGTGATGCTGTTTCCTTCCCTGAGTGGAGAGCAAGCTATAGGCATCTGGGAGAAGAACACTGTGAGTCAGAGGGAGTCCAGGGCAAAGCATAGATAGGGAAGGGCTGTGAAGAACAGTGGGGACGGTGACTTCAGGGCAGAGCAGACATATAATGACTTTGCTTTTCTTGGGTGTGGACTTGATAAACCTCTGCAGCATTTTGAGCATACAAACATGATCTGACTGGTTTAAAAGGTATTTCCGTTTTCTTGAGTCTCTCTGTGTAAACAGTTGAAGAAAGAAAAGAAGGGTGTTATCCATCAACTCCCTAAAATCTCATTGTAGTTTCTCTCTGTTTCATGTTTTATTGGTATTTTTCCATTGGTTTTATTAGTTATCCGATTTGAAAAGGGAAGAGGAAAAAGTATAGTGAATTTTAAAATACATGAGCCACATTCATACAAACCTATGTACCTATCAACCCCAAATACCTGTGCTATGTGTTGCCCCAACTCTACTTCTGGAGTTTAAACCTGAATTACAGTAGAACAGAATAAACAATATTATGGTGATACATGTAATCCCAGGAATTGGGAGCCAAAGCAAGAGGATGACAAGTTCTAGGCACCATGTGCTGGAGAGCCATACCCTGTCTCCAAAAGCCAACTAACCAACAAACAAAAGAGTGGAATAAGAAAAGGATTAAAAGATACATACATACATACATACATACATACATACATACATACATACATACTACATACATACAGACTGAGCAGGCTGTATGTGTGTATTTTAATATCTGTATTTAGAAATATATATAGCATGTGTGTATGTGTGTGTGTTTGTGTGTGTGCGTGTGTGTAGGTAACAATAATTACTAAAAAGAAGTCATGAATATGAAAGAAAGCAAGGAGAGGTTATATGGGAGGGTGTGGGAGGGTATGGCAGGAGGAAAAGTTAGGGAAAGGTAAATATATATATATATATATATATATATATATATATATATATATATATATACACATATATCTCAAAAACTGAAAGGAATAATTTTTTAAAAGAGTAAGAAGAAAAGGTTGCCAAAGAAAGTGGGTATAGCATGGCTACCCCAGGGCTGGGATGGGCATAGGAACCTGGCCTGTCAGTGTGACTCATCCATTTCTACAGTTTCAGTAATGGAGCCAACATTAACATATGGTCCCAGGGAGGTCCACCAGAGCTTTCCTTTTGGATCTGTTATTAAAACCAGAGCAGTGCATTCTTTTTTGGTCCTGGAGATGCAAGCATGTAATCAGGAAATGCCATCAACTATCTTTTCTTCCACAAGAGAAAGTCAGTTCACGATGGGGAATATTAATAATTTGGGCATAGCAATCTTCCTTCTTAGTCATCTCAGGAATGCTTTGTAATATAACCCACAGCAGGGGTGGAAAAAGGAAATGCATGCTTGTTTTGCATAAACCCATCCGTATATTACTATTAGCCCTAAGATAGCCAAGGGAGTAGAATCTTTCTGTCAGCAATAAAGTTTTCTAAATAAGATTGGCCTTTAACCCAAGGCTTTTTTTGTGCGTTGACAGGGAACGGACCCCATTCCAGCCTGAAGATTTCCTCTATTCTTTTTGTCTCCAACTCCACCCCCCTCCCGCGCCCCAGGAAAGTCCACAAACATCAAGACCTTTTCACAAATACAACACTACACTGAGAGCATGAAATGCACACCTGTAATTCTGGCACCCAGGAGATGGAGACAATTGGATCCAGAATCTTAGGGCAGCCTGAGAATGAAACGCAATGAAAAACCAACAAAACAAACTTAGAAACGACAAGACGGAAGAGAGACCAGACTATAATTTAACAAGAATCAAAATGGTGGATGGATTCAGCATGCATGATTTACTCTTTGTCATACTTCTATCCAAAGTCTCTGGAGAATTTCCATGGCTTTTAGGAAGAATCCATTCATCCATAAGTCCTGTGGTGCTCTGGGTGACTCAGCATATAGCTTCCTCTGGGAGGTCACTGTAGTTCCTTTTGTCCTGCTCACTCACATTCTAACCATCTGGCTTCCTTACTGATGCCCCAAGCATTTCGGAGGCAGGGAAGTAGGGTGGAGACTGAGGCTCACCAGGCTTACACAAAGTACGGGAATAGAAAGAAGCTGAAGTGCTCAGGAATGTCTGAAGGTGACCCAGAACTTATTACAATACTAGAACACATCGTGGGTGGATATTTAAGAGCTATTAGTAAAGTAAATGATATAGCCACCCCCCCCAAACTTACACAATGTGACATAAAAGCTCCAATTACTTACAGTGGGGCCTGCAGAGCTGTTAAATTCTCTACTCTAGCCTACTCTGCCCACCATCCCACCTAGACGTGTACTTTCTTTTTTCTTTCTTTTGTTTGGTATAAGTCTATGTGTATATGCGTGTTCATGTGTGATGGTACAGGTCTGCACATTGGACGTGGTTACACATGCACATGTTTGTATAGGGGGCAGAGGTCAATCTCAGGTACCATTCCTTGGGAATTGTCTTCCTTATTTTTTGAGACACGGTCTGTCATCTGGCCTAGAACTTACCAATTAGGCTAAGTCAACCCTTGTGATCTGTATGTGCCCACCTCCATAGCACTGGGATTACAAGCATGTTCTACTATGATCTGCCTTTTCATGTGAGACCTAAAAATTGAACTTAGGTCCTTGTTGTTGCACCATAGCACTTTACTGACTGAGGTGTCACCTAGCCCAGTAGTGTACATTCTTTTAACAAATTGTTCCTGCTTTTGATACCACTCATGTGTCTCTGTTCAATTCCTTGTTCTGGGACACAAAAACCTAGAACTGCTCCAGGCCTCCAACTCAATCTCTACTCCAGGATGTTTGCTTTTTTTCTTTTTTCTTCCTTCTTTTCCATTTTTCCTTTTCTCCCACCCTCCCCTCTCTTTTTCTCAATCTATTCCTTGATTACTATTTTCTCCCTTTCTCCTTCTCCCTTTTCCTTCCTTCACTACTTCCTTCCTTCCTTCCTTCCTTCTGTCTTTCCTTCTCCCTCCCCTCTCTTCCCTCCCTTCCTCTCCCCCTCTCTCTTTTGGTCCCTGCTCTCCTTTTCTCTGGTTTTATTTGGACAGGATCTCATCCACCTGAAGTTAGCCCTGAATGCTTAATGTAGTCAAGGTTCAATATTCCTGTCTCCACCTCCCACTTAGTGACATTAGAGGCACATGCAGACATTTTAGGTTGATGTGCAACGTGGATCCAACGTAGGACTGCGTGATGTTAGGCAAGCTCTCTATCCACTGAGCTATATCCTCAGCTCTATTTTGTTTTGTATTGATACACATTTCTTTTAGGCGTCCACAGGATTCTCTTTTCTTTTATGTCTCTGCTGCTCAGCTTGTCTATCTTCAACCTTTCAGAACTACATTGACTTCCCTAAAGAAAATGACCTACACGAACCTCTATGGTGTTTTCTGTAAAGCAGTTACCACCATCTTCATTTAGGGACTGTCTGTCTCTCCCCACTGGAATGTAAGCTATATTAAACCATACGTGTGTTGTGTGTGTATATATTCTTGACTTAGAGACCTCACAGAGTCCCTAGTAACCCTGGTGAATGGTAATGTATGTATGAATGCATGCATGTATGTATACCATGTGTATGCCTGTTGCCTACAGAGTTCAGAAGAGAGTATCACATTTTCTGGAACTGAAGTTACAGACAGACCTGCCAAGTAGGTGTGCTGGGAATTAAACCCCGGTCCTCTGGAAGAGCAGCAAGTGCTCTTAACTACTAAGCCATCTTCCTAGTTTGCTTTGAATCCTTTATTTATATTAGTTTCACTAAACAGTTCCATTTTCTAAATTCAGTTATGTATACATACATATGTACAAAGTACTATAACTACTGATTAGTAGATAAATGTGATAAAATCTCTTTATTGATCAAGTGAAGGATAGAATTGAGAGAAACAAAGTATAGAAAGAATAACAAGGGAATTTTTTATTGTTTTACTTCTTGCTTGTGATACAAAGTCTCTCAGGTTGATAGTATCCTCAAACTTATTCTGTATACGAGGTGATCTTGAACTTCAGCCTTCTTGCCTCTGCCTGTAGGGTCAAAGACATGTGCCATGACTGCCTGAAATTCATAATTTTAATGATAAAAAACTGACCAGGCAAGTGGAAATGAACAGTGGCATATATCAACAAACATTTAGGTATTCGTATCAGAAAGGTAGTGAATTAGTGAAAAAGGAACAGGCAAATGTGAATGTAACCTTTATTCTTCACATTCAGTTGTTGTCTCAGAGGCTTATTTCTGAGTAAGCTCCCCGTTTCTAGCTCTTTCTGAACTTGGGCTGGCCTGTTCAACTCAACTGTTCTGGCTGAAGTGCCTCTCCAAGCTGACTGATTCAATCTGGCTTCACTCAGCTTCTCACTGAATTGCTCCACTTGACCTCAAACTAACTCCGGTAATATGTTCTAATCTTCCGGTTCCTTTTTTCCCCCTGGTTTCAACTGCCTCTGCTGACCTGCACTGAACCCCATGAACTCAGGAACAAACTCCACTGCATCTCACTGCACTCACTGCACTGAATCCCAACAGACTGACACAACTCCACTGCACCAAACTCAACTAACTGAGCAGAACTCATTGAGTATCTTTCCCTGTGCTGCTCTTAAATAGCGTTTCTCACCTCTACTGTTTTCGTGAGAGTTGGCCATATCCTATGTGTGACTCATTCTGTTACATCTGTCTCTGTCTGATTCATCAGTTTTCCCTCAACTAGATGCCACTTTTAAACATAGCTGTCTCCTTCTACAAACTAGCCTTGCATACATTGTTTCAGATTAAAGGTATGTACTAAAGGCATATCTATATTCCAACCAGAGTAGTCACATTGATGGATTAAAATTCCTCTATGGGCAAAGGTGACTCCAGATTTCTAGATAGAGGTGAATAATTTATAATGATACCATCAATTCACAGATAATAACAGAAGGGTAATTACCAGTTAAGTAGGGAAATATCTACATAGACTGGCTGAATGGGGCTGGAGACAGGATCCACAGAGTTGTGCTTATCCACTCATGATCTGAATCTATAAACATGAACAAAGGAAACCTTCACTGTCCCTGAAAAAGAAGCTCTGGTGTCCCCAGTCCTCTTTTGGTGTTATGTCTCTGATGGCATCATCAGGTTTCTCCACCTTTTGAGTAGGAAGATATACAGAGATAACGTTTCAAAGTCTAATAGGATCTTTCTGAAAAAGTACACAAAGTTTGACTGTCTGACTTTGTGTGTGTGTGTGTGTGTGTGTGTGTGTGTGTGTGTAAGTAGGGATAAAACACAGGACTTTGAACATAGTAAACACATGTTATATCTTCCCCTCACTGTCATATATATTCTAGAATAATAAAGTCTGTTCCCTGTCGCGCCCACCTCGCCCGGCAAGGAAGACGCAACACGGTCGGATTCTTCTCAACAGCCTTTATTGCAGGACCACCTCATTGCTGATACGGGGACCTCGAGCGGCAAAAGGGCTCGCCTTATATACACAGCAGGCTGAGACTATGCTAATTGTCCTTCAGGGATTGGTGGAGCATGAATCCCTCATTAGCATATTAATGTGAAGACCAGCCTAAATCTCAAGGATAAAGGCTGAGGAAGCAAAAGGCAGAAGAAGTAAGTTGACCACCACCCATGTGTGGTCCAGGTTTGTCAGTTCCACATGCATCAGCCGGGCTCAGCAGAGGTCATGCAGTGGAGACACGGGTGTTTACTACTTGGTCTTTTCTTCCTGTGCTGTAAATACATGGGAGACAATCCCATGACTTTATGGCAATAATCTTAATTGTATCCAATATGTTCCCTACAGTTCCCTGTATAAATCCCTGTATAAATCACTATTTAAACTCCTTCCATGTTCAATGTTTTCATTTAATATTAGTTTTATTTTCCTAGACACCTGCCCATCATCCTACCTTAGGATCAGGTTTTTGGTTCAAATTAAATACTTACATGATTATTTTATAATTACCAGAGCTAAGTAATGTAGAATGATTAAGTAGCCTTTTTTGTTTAACTTTTCCAACTTTTCCTTCAGCTAAAATTATTTCTTTCATTTGCAGTATTTTAGAAATATAATTCCTTACAATTGTTCTAGTGTGCCTAATAAAGTATTAATATTGAAACACATGTTTATTAATAAACTGATAACATTAATATTATGTTTCGAAATCTCAAAAGTATCCTATACTAATCCCTCAATTACACACACACACACACACACACACACACACTCCCTTAGGGTTCTGCTGAGTCACTCTCTGGGTCTTTCATCCTCATCATCACTGTGAACTTTCTTCACTGTGTACTATGAAATAAATGGTTTAACAAGACCACTGTGTGCTTTAGCTTTATATCCTTATGTTACCATAGCAATCCCCTCAAGGGTTTCTTTAGCTTCACTTCAATTTTTAATACTTGTGCAATCTGAGAAAGTTGTTCCAGGCTTACACTTGAGAAGCAAGTGAGCTGTCAACTTCACTGAAGAAAGTATTTTCTAGGAGTCTAGGTTCATGGTTACCCCAATTCACTGTTTCTGAGAACAGTATTTCATTCTTTAGATAACTTATTCTTCATCTTTGCTCTGTTGGGTTCTTTTCTTTATCCAGAAATTCTGTAGCATTATTGTGTCTGTTTTTATTTTAATTTATTTCTAGGCTGAAATATATTAACCTTTTGTACAACATGACAGCAATTTAAACAACATTTAAATCCAACAAATGTTCCTTATGTCTTTGCTGTTTTGTTTTTCTATATTGTCTGCATATTAAAGATTGTACTTGGCTTTGTCCATTTTTTTAATGTTTTTGTTCCTCCCTCCTTTCTCAAATTTTAAGGGTACATTTCTATGACTTGCTGTCTATTCCTTTGAGGCCAGGTCTCTCCCTGAACCACTCCACTTTCTTATTAAGCTGACTTACTTGATACCTCTGTGTCTTAAGTCATACACCCAATTAGCTGGATCAATGAATTCAAGGTGAAAGAAGATGACAATATGTGGGAGCACCTTTGAGATATGGCAAGCAACCTTTTAACTCTAAGAAACTTTAAGCAATCTCCTACTGACTTGCAGGAAGTTTACGATTATTTACACCCCTCCCATGTCTACCCTAGATCTTGCTGACACATTTCCTGATTTGATAAAGTTCTCTTGGAAGGCAAGAAAGCACCGGCAAGATTAGTCAGATACATTCGGAGGCAGTTACTTAAGAACTCATTTTATTTATGATCCTTTATAAACATTTTTACTCCTACCTTTTACCTTAATCATTCACGCCCCCTCCACCTCCTGAAAAGACAGTTACGGTATAAACAAACTTGGCTCTCCTTGGGTGGTTTGGGTTGTGATCTGTACCAACAATTATTGGGGATTCCAAGACAGGGTTTTCTTTTCCTTTCATAACAGCAGGAAAAGTCATAAACATAGTTCCTTCTAGTTCTGAAACCCAGTTATTTTCTGAGTCCCCTAGTGCTTTTTATTTATTCAGGCCTTTTATTTTCATGTTTTACTTTTATAAGTCTACATACCAAGTTTGTGCCTGTTAACTGAGGCCACCAAAAGAGGGTGTTAGATCCTCTGGGACTGGAGTTAGACTATTTTGATCTACTATATGGATGTTGGGAATCGAACCCAGATTCCCTGAAAGAGGAGAAATTGCTCTTGACCACTGAGCCAACTCTCCAGCCCTCACTCAAACTTTTACAAACACTCCCTTATCTAATGGGATCCAAGAATCCATATGGTTTAAGTGACTTCGATTAACTGTGTGAAGCCAGGGAAACACCAAGAGGATACCATTTGCTAACGTTTAAGTCTTTCAGTTCTGCTGACTTATATGTGTGTATTAAGCGAATAAAGATGGAGACATTTTTTCATGTAATACATACAAACACACAAACACACTTCCTTTCATGAGACAGGGTCTCAACAGGAAGACTGGGCTGACCTTGAACTCGTGATCCTTTTGCTTCTACTACGTACTGTGGAGTTACAGGCAAGTGTCACCAGATCCAATCATACGATTATTTCAATAGCAAACTTCAGCCTCTGAAGATTAGAGTTGATATTTCTTTGTCCCTTCAGTATTGCAATATTAATTTTCTCCTTTAGAAAATATGATCTTGAAGTTTCTTTCTTTCTTTCTTTCTTTCTTTCTTTCTTTCTTTCTTTCTTTCTCCCTTCCTTTCTTTCTTTCTTTCTTTCTTTCTTTCTTTCTTTCTTTCTTTCTTTCTTTCTTTTGAAACAGGGTCTCCTATCGACCTCGAACTCACTATATGCAACAGGCTGGCCTTGAGTTTACAAAGATCTGCCTGCCTCTGCCTTTGCCTCTTGGGCATTGGGGTTAAAGGCCTAATAGTTGGACTTCTTAATAGATTCAGAGGATCAGGGCAATTGAGTTGTATTAAACTTGTGCCTAAGAAAATAATACCTAGTAGATCAGACAGAGTTCTGGTCTACCTCAGAGCTGTGTAAATAATATTGTGGACAGACACACAGTTTATTGGCTTATTCCCTTTTTATCTTAGCACCACCAGTTAACCAACTGGTTTAACTGGCCATACCCTAAACAGCAGCTGGAGTCTTAAGGGCTCTATCAGCCAGAGCATGGCAAACGTGTCTGGCATGTCTGGCGTTTTCCCTCCCTTCTCCCTTGCTAACTATTAGATTACATTCCTAAAGCTAGCTCTCAAAGTTGATTCCCTTATTTGGCTCTTCACTCATTCCTGAGAAAAAACACCAAGGTCCAGCAATCAGAATTCATTCCTTGGCCACACTGGCTAACCTGTCCAATCAGAACTTACCAACTCACCCCAGTACATTCTTCCCCCTTTCTGCTTAAAAACCACACCCGCAGAAATACCTGCTGGCTGCCTTTGTCCAATCTAAAGGCAGTTCCCACCCTTACTGTTCCTCCTGGATGCATCCTGTACCAACTAGAGACCCCCCTCCCAAGACACCAAGCATCCATAAGCCTGAGACAAACCACCACATCAAACTGTGCTATTCTTGCTCCATGTTGGATTACTTTAGTAGAAATTTAAAATTATGTGAATGATTTTAATTATGTGAATGATCCTCAACTGTTTTACAAGGTCTTGCCCTATAGCTCAGGCTCGTCTAAAACTATGGATCCTTCTTCCTACAGTTTCAAATGCTGGGATTGTATGTGTGCTTCTCCTTGCTGGATCTCACTTTCTTTCTCTTGTCCCCCACCCTGAGGTCATCACACATTTGTTTAATCTAGCCCACTTTATAGGAAACATTCTGAAAAATTATTGTGTATGAGTAGGGTTAGTTCAACTTTAGTTTTTTTTTCTTTTTAATTTTAGTTTCTTTTAGATTTTTCCTATATTTATTTTTATTATTATTGAAATTTATTGATTATAACTCTAATAACAACCAATCTCCTGGAGCATGTTGGGTATTTTGTAATAAATAGTAAGAAATAATATAAAACTTGTGTTTACTTCCTGGCATACCCTCCCATTTGGAACCTTGAGAATGCTGGGTGGTGACCAGCAGATGAGGGCTCCCAAAGAGAGGCTAGGGACTTTCAGTCTCATTTCTTAGCCTTTGGGAAGTGAAGAAGGGTTGTTTTGGGTTAATCAGCAATGGCCAAGGATGTAATTAGTCAGTGTAGTGAAGCCTCCTTAAATCCCTAATAGAACAGGGCTTATAGATCTTCTAGATTTCTGGAAACTACCAATTCCATAGAGTTAGAATTCATCAAGACCCTTGCAAATTTCTCCTATGCCTGTCTTATTTGGCTGTGCAAGACAGCAAGAATAGTGGCTCACCAGACAGGTGCCTTGACTCTTTCCTCAACAGAGGACCAAATCAAAGGAAACCAGCAAGCAACCAACAAAACGCTAAACTGTGAGCATCATTAGAGTTTCTTCAGTGGAGGGTTTGAGGCAGTCAGCTACACCTCAGAAGGGATTCAACAGAGAGGTCGAAAACAAAATGGGTGAAAGAAAACCTGACAGAGCTACCCAGTGTCCTCTAGCAGACATGTGGACCTTATGCGTGTGAAACTGAGCTATGGTAGTGCACAGTGCTTTGTGCTCCGACTTCTGTTTCCAGCTCAACAACAGGACAAATCGTTCTGTATTTCCTGGTTGTGAAGGCATAGGTGGATAAGCATACCTGAAATTTCAGCACTTGGAAGGTCTGACAGGAATTATCAGGAATTCAGTTTCATCTTTATCTACACAGTGAGTTTGAGGCAAATCCCTGTTCCTGTTGCTACTGATTTCCCTTCAGTGCTGGAGAATCCAATCTGCCTTTGGTTCACAACAACAAAATAATGCATATATACATACATATGCACACACACAGCAAAGAAAGAGTATCATCAAATATTCAAATACCATGAAATAAATATATTTTCACAGATAAAATACACAATTGTTGCCTTGGAATGCTTTACCTTCCAAATTACCCAGATACCTTGAAACTTGCTGTTATTTCACGGTACTGTGTCAAAGTGGTACATGGCACATTCTGTTCAAATTTGTAAGGAAAGTTTTATATGCATCCATAGTTAACCCTGTCCTCATTCTTCCTGAACTAGGAGTCAATAACAGGTATACAGCACTGGCCAGATACAATCTGTGTCAGTCTTGTGTCAATGTCCTGAATGCTGGGCTTACAAGACTATACCACCATGATCCTTTCACTGGTGGCACACACCTTCAATGCTAGCACTTGTCAGACAGAAGCAAGTGGATCTCTGTGAGTTCAAAGGCCAGCATCGTCTTCAAAGCAAGTTCCAGAACAGTCAGGGTTATACACAGAAGCCCTGACTCAAAAAAGAAAAAGAATATATTGCCATGTCTAGCACCTCTTATGATCTTCAAAAATTTTTAATAGTTTTAACTAGAGAACACTCCATGTAATTTACGGATTTATATTTATGCCTCTATTTACAATTGAGAGTGTGAAAATTATGTTGTTTCATGAAACTAGACATTATAAAATCATCAATGTCTTACCCTATAAAAATACAATAACAAGAGTCATCAGGCATGGTGACATATGTCTTTAATCCTAGCACTCATAAGCAGGCAATCTCTGTCAGTTTGAGGACGCTTTGATCCACACAGTGAGTTCCAGGACAGTCAGGGTTACCAGATAGTGGAGCTCTACCTCAAAACAAAACAAAACAAAACAAAACAAAACAAAACAAAACAAAACAAAACAAATGTAATGATAGAAATAGCTCACATGTATAATCTCAAACTTGGGAGACTGAAGCAGGAGGATTTCTAGTTCTAGGACATTAACAACCCCATCACCATTGTGTGTGTGTGTGTGTGTGTGTGTGTGTGTGTGTGTGTGTGTGTGTGTGTGAGAGAGAGAGAGAGAGAGAGAGAGAGAGAGAGAGAGAGAGAGTTTTAGCTCAAGTTACACAGTAACTATAGATTATGTACAAAGTATACATATTCTGGCTTACTGCTGGTCTTAGAAAGTTAGGTAACTTAAAGGGAATACTCTAGAATGAATGTACCAGAGACCTGGGAGTTGAGAGACTCTCAGGACTCAAAGGGAGGGACCTTGGATGAAGTGCTCTACAGTGGGGAGAGGGAACTTGTAGAGTCCACCTCCAGTGGAGAGACAGCAGAAGTTGGTAGCAGGGACTGGCTATTACCTTGATAGGCCTGACCACGCTTTTGTTCGGAAGAATGTGGATTTGCGGAGTTTGGATTTGGAAAGCTCTTGGATGCTTTAAATGTGGCTTAATGGGCCATCATAGTAGGAATGTGAAGACTTTGTTACTGAGAGCAATTTGAACTATTCAGACCTGGTCCAAGATGGTTCAGTGAAGAGAATTTCAGTATGTAGCATAGAGACTGTTTTTGTGGTATTTGGGGGAAAAAAGTGGCTGCTTTTTGCCATTGTCCAAAGAGTGTGCCTGGGGTTAAGGTGAAGAGATTTAGATTAATTGCTTTGAAAAAAGGAAGTCTCAAAACAGCCTGGTGTAAATCCTGCTGTGTGGTTACTAAAATTCACTCTTATGAAGAAGAGCATTTTAATGAAAAAAGGCAAGTTGAGAAAGGAAAAATCCAAAATATATGGTTTGAGAATTAAAGGAACACCAGGAAGTGGAATGGAGCTGAATCCTGTGTTCCAGGATATTAAATTGAATTAAGGATCTTACCTTGGGGTAAAATCCCACCCAGCTAAGTCAGCTCCAGGCAACTTAGTACAAACCTTTACTCCCAGGAGACAAAGACAAGCAGATCTCTGAGTTCAAGAGCAGCCTGGAGCAGGGCAAGTTCTAGGTGAAGAAAAACTTAAAGCTGAGTGTGGTGGTCGACACCTTTAGTCCCAAGAGACAGGCATCCAGATCTTTAAATTCAAGGTCAATCTACAGAGCAAGATCCAAGAGAGCCAAGCTTAGGTAGTGAAGGAGTTAGAAAAGAGAAAGCTAATGATAATGTAATAGAACAAGGAGGCCATGTTCCAGCTCCTGCAAGCAGCAGAACTCAGCAGCTTCAGCCATGTGTCTCTGGCTTTATATTCAAGAAGAGAAGGAGACAATTGATTCTGGTTAGCTGGAGTTAAGAAAGAGTTCAACATCACTGAGGTAAAATCTTCTGGGAAGTGTTTTTTGAGAACTGTGTTCCAGAGATGTTGTACCCCGTGCTGTGGCTGGACTTGGTAATGTGTAAGAGTCACCCAGGTGGTACTGGTTTTGAAGGCATGAAGGGGTCATGAAGAGCAGCTGAGGCCCGGCACTGTGAGAGGCCATGGAAGGGCATTGGTGAAGGCGCACCCTAAATTGCAATTGATGAACCAGGACTGAAGGGGTCAGGCAAAGGAGTTGAGGCTTGGCACCATGAAGAAAGCCTAGGAGAGGCTATTGGTGAAGCCTAGATGCAACGGAAGACCCCAGTGTACTGGAGATGCCAGTGCCATGGGATGATCACCAAGAATAACAGCAGCAGTGGAGTGTGGATCAACCTGAAGTTAAACTGCTACAGAGGGCAGAGCTGGAGAAGTGAAGCCAGCCCTTCCGAGGATCACGTGTGGATCCCAGACATTGAAACAAGCTGTAACATTGAAGCTGCCTTGGAGACCCAAAGATGTTAAAGACATGGGCTATCTGCTGAGGAAAGCTGCTAACAGGGAGTGGAACCAGCTCAAGAGAAAGAAGTTTGTTGCAGTCAACAAAGATGAAAAAGGAGTTGAAGCTCTGAAGAGCACTTTGATATCAGACACGGAGATGCAGAATTTGGAGTTTATCCAGCTGGTTGCCTGTCTTAATTCGGGGATTACAGTTAAGTGATTGGCTAGATCTCAGAAGAGACTGAATTTTGGACTTTTAACATTGTTTTAACTATAGACTAAGGGGGCTTTGGAAGTTGAACTAAATGCACTTTTTTTACTATGCTAAGTTTAGGTATGGCCTCCATTGACTCATATGTTTAAACAAGCCTATGGAGGCCAGGGAGTGGAATGTAATGGTTTGCATATGCTTGGCCCAGGAAGTGGCACTATTAGAAGGTGTGGCCTTGTTCGAGGAAGTGTGTCACTGTGGGGGTGGGCTTGGAGACCCTCTGTTTAGCTGCCTGGGGATGCTCAGTTTGTTCCTGGCTTCCTTCAGGGGAAAATATAGAACTCAGCTTCTCCTGCACCATGTCTCCCTGGATGCTATGTTGTTGCCATGCTCCCACCTTGATGATGATGGACTGAACCTCTGAAGCTGTAAGCCAGCCCCAATTAAATGTTGTCCCTTATAAAACTTACATTGGTCATGGTGTCTGTTCACAGCAATAAGACCCTAACTAAGACAGAAGTCAAGTGGAGGGATGGGGTTTCCATCCCACAGTCAAAAGTTTTGATCCAGAATTGTTCCTGTCTGAAGGGACTGCAGGAACAAAAAATGAAGAAGAGCTTGAGAAAAAGGAGGTCCAGCAGCAAGCCCAAATTGGGATCTAGATCAAGGGAAGGTCCAAAGGCCTGACACTGTCACTGATGCTGTGGTGCGCTTGCAGACAGGAGCCTAGTATGGTGCCCTCTGAGAGGCTCAACCAACAGCTGAAGGAGGCAGATCCAGATACTAGCACCCAACCAATGGACAGAACTTGTGATTGAATTGGGGAAGAAGCTGAGGAAGAGGGGGACCCCATAGGGTCACTAGCAATCTCAAGTGACCTGGATCCCTGAGATCTCTCAGACACTGAGAGATCCACCAACCAGGCAGCACACACCAGCTGATGTGTGGCCCCCAACACATATACAGCAGAGGAAGACTGGATCTGGCCTCAGTGAGAGAAGAAGCACCTAGCCCGAGAGAGTGACTTAAGGCTTCTTGGAGACTGGGGGTGTGGGGTATAGGTTGGGGAGCAGTTGGAGAGGGAGGAAGATGGGGGGTGGTAAAGACTGGACTGTAAAAAGGATTAAAGAATAAAAAAAAAGGAAACTAAATGTTCAAAAAAATGTTTGTTTATCATTTCACAATTCAAACAGAGAAAATGGATGTTTGTAGCCCTAGCTGACCTGGAATTCACAGAGCCCTGCCTGCCTCTGCTTTCCACACGCTAAGATTTAAGGCATGCATCACCATGCCCAGCTGGGGGAAAAAAAAAAGGAATCTTAAGATGCTTATCAATGTTTCTAGAAACGAAATCATTCCCCAAGAAAATGTTTATCTTATACGTTTCATCTAGTCCATACATTAAAAGTAAACTTTTTTTCAGGTTGTCAAGTAATTTCAGACACTGGGTGTCTTCCGCTAGTCCTGACTTTAGAACGCTCCTGTGGTGCTTCAGCTTTTTTTCCCAAATGCTGAGGGATGATAGTGACTCACATGACTGTATTTAGAACACGGTGTGATAGCAATACCTTGAAAGGCATTTAAAATGACGGGATCTCCTTCCCTAAGCGGTCTTTCCTAACCTATGCCTCTTTCCTAAGGTACAAGAACATTAAGAAATACTAAAGGGCTCCAAAGCTATGCTATGTGTTCTGTATCGAGGAATTCTCCTGCAGAGAAAGCAGAGGTCCGTTGGTTTTAGTCTCCCTCCCCAGGTTGAACAAATCTACGCTCCTGCTGTGTGTTCTCATCTCCTCCTCTCTCTGGGGAAAGCGACTAAATGAACCAGTTCTCTCTAGAGTCCCTGTGAGAAGGCTTTCGGTTAGGTCAGTTACTTCCATACATGCCCAGATAGTCATGACACAGATTAGAACGTTCACAGGAATTCTAGGACATAAGCATCCGGTCTACACAACTCCAACACTGTGAACTTTATAAAATAAAACCAAAGCAAGACAAAATGATATGCCCCGTGTAATAGCACAGGCCTGTGATATTAGTGCCTGGAAAGTAGAGGCTGGAGAGGCCACCATAGCATGTCACAAAACAAACAAACAAACAAACAAAACGAAACGAAAGAAAAAACAAAACCAAACAAACAAAAGACAAAACCAACACAGCGGCAAAAAGTAGGGAAAATCAACACAACACCACCGCTGCCATCACCAGCATCACCATCAGAATAAAGTTAGGGATGGTTGAGTTCTCATTCGTGTCACATATTTTTACTAAAACCTTTCAGGTGACTTGAAAATGTGAGTTTATGGTAAAAAATCATATTTTAGTGACTTCTCAGTTGAAACCTTTTTCTCTGTCTATGACATTCTTAATGTCTGCACAGACATAATTTTCCTTTCTCCATTACTGCTGACTGCCTTCCAGCGCTGGTGAATCCCCTGCCTTAGCTCCCTAAAGCAGACCGTGTTTAAAGGCCCTGGAATGAGGTTCCACTAGGATATTTGAGTTGTTTGTCCGAATAGGTACCTTTTAGCAGAGTCTCACAGCCTGTAACACTAAAAGGCTGGTGGAGTTCTGTGGCTCATTCCTAAAATATAAACTAATACCAACAAAAGAAAGCGGTGTGGGCAGGGAGGGGCTCTCCACAAAGTCAAGGACTACCAAAGCCTGTGTGTGGCTCAGCGGTAATAAAGGCAGCTGCTAGCAAGCTCGAGCACCTGAGTTTGATCCCTGGAAAACACAAGATGAACTCCAAGTTGTCCTCTGACCGCCACAACACAATGTCATCTGTGTACGCTCGCACACACAACATCGTTGTTTTTTAGTGTCTATTTGCCCTGAGTTATAGTTTGAAAAAAAAAAAAGTGAACATCTGCCTCTGACTGGACAAAAACCCTTGGGATTTCAGACATTGTCACAGCTGCATGCCTCTACTTTAATTTTCATTTACTTGTTTAGTGTGTGCAAATATTAGCCAGCATTCAATTCACTTAAGAAACTGAGTTGAAAGAAAATTTCTAACAGTTGTCTCTATGCGTGGAGCAAGAATCACTTTCCTAATCAAAGAAAAAGAAATTATTATTTTCATGTTTTTTTTTTTTTTGATGCATCTCATACCCCAGACTAGCCTCCAATGACCTATGTAGCTGAGGACAACCTTGAGCCTCTTATCCTCCCACCTCCACCCACCTGGAAAATGTGTAGGCCTCTTGGATCCCCCGTCTGTGCCACCACAGCAAATTTCGAGCTCTAAGCTGAGGGTGGGATGCAGGGCTTCCTACAAGCTAAGCAGACACCACCAGCCTAGCTCCATCTAAGTTCCCTATTTTACCTTTTAGAGATGAGGAATGTGGGTGTTTTATTTACCACAAGGCTAGACGTGGGAATAGCCAGGGCAAACCAGGCTGTCTATCTGCAAAGTCTGAGTGCTGAGAAGCCAGGCCACCGCCATGGCTTGATAATCTGACTTTTAGCAATAGGAAATCTGCAGGATTTAATGATGTCAGAATCGGCCTGGAGACCCACCATGGCCACGGAATCACTATGTCTCTCTAGTGATTTCAGATAGTATCCCAAATTGCTAAACATATATGCAATTTCTGTTCGAAATTAACCTATGATTTTGAATTTATTTTCAGAGTGTTTATGGCATACATCACTTTGTAAGTGAAGGAAGAGAATTTTTATATTTCGGGTTATGAGCCTAGCCTTTAACAGCTGAACCATCTCTCCAGCCCAAGAATTTTTTTTTTTACAAAAGAATATGCACGCCATTTCATCCAGTTTGAAACTCCCCCAAATGGAAAATTTTATATAAGTATACTTTATTTATTTATTTTTAAGTCAGAGTCCAGCTGGCCTCAAAACAAAATCAAAAGAACAAAAATCCTCGCCCCTGCCTCTGCGGGCACCACCCGCAGCGGACTGGATTGTTCCTTTCTTTCAAGCAGGGTTTCCTCCAAATTAAAGAGCATTTCAATGCCTCAGCAGTGAAGAGTATCACTTACTGTAGATAAATTGAGTCTAAATAAAATACGACGTGATAATGGTTAGAGAAATTTTGCATTTTAAAGAGGTTTCAGGGTGTGGGTGAAAGTAACATTCTTGCCCCATGTGTCACCACCACCCTTTTTACTGCTTAAGGAGCAAGAATGTTTACCCGTAGGCCCCTTTTCTGAGTCTCTTTCAGAATCCTAAATCAGTGCAAGACACTCCCTCAGGAGCATACCCTGCCCTGTGTTTGTGAATGTCGTCATCATGAACACTGTTTTGGGTAACAGCCAGGGAAAAGTCACGCAATAATGCTACCACATCACCTACTGGGAACAATAGGGACCGTGAAAGGCAAGGGAACTCCATCCCTACAGAGAGGCCCATGTGATGGGAGGTCCTGAGGTAGAAAGGTGGGGATGGAGGCCCCAGTACAAAGGAAGCCGGACACCTTGGCTGCTTTTGTTTCTTATCGTCTAAGAAAGAAACCAGCTGGGGTGTGAACAACTGTAGGTGGCTTGTTCTGTGTTCTTAATTTTGTGAGATCGTGACTGTTTTTTTTCTTGAGCACTTCCTGGAATTTTGGCTTCTATGTAATTTGAGCATTTACTTTTGAGAGCACAGGTCCGCGGACCTCTCCAGTGACTTGTACACTGCTTAGAATAGTGCTTGGGTATCATAACTCACGACTGCAATCTAAGCACTTGGAAGGGTGAGGCAGAAGGATTGCCTTGGAGGCTGGCCTAGGCTACATAGTAAGCTTCAAAAGTATGCTATCAAAACCATGTCTCAGACAATAAACCACAAGAGCTGGTGTGTTGGTTCAGAGAATGTAGAGGTCTGAATTAAAATGGCTCCCATAGGCCCGTAAGGAGTGGCACTATTAGGAGATGCCATTTTGGAGGATATGTGTCATGGGGGTAGGCTTTGGGGTTTCAAATGTTCAATCTAGGCCAGTATCTCTGTCTTCCCGCTGCCTGACTACCCAGATGTAGAACTCTCAGCTTCTCAAGTACCACATCGGTCTGTGCCCCAGCCATGCTCCCACCTTGATGATAATGCACTGAACCTCTGAATCTGTAAGCCAGCACCCCAATTAAATGTCTCCTTATAAAAGTTGCTGTGGTCATAGTGTCTCTTCACAGAAATAAAACCCTAACTATGACAGTGGTCAGAGCAAACATCTGACAACTTGAATCTATTTCCAGAACCCATATGGTAGAATGGGAAAGAGAGTCAAGTCTGGCAAGTTTTAAACACACACACACACACACACACACACACACACACACACACACACACACACAATCAAATGTAAACTTAAAATAATTAAAATGTAAATATAAAAATGTTTAGTAGAAATTGCAAATTTTAACACAAAACTTTAATATGAAAAATTAAATTCAGATAGTCACAACAAATATAGTAAAACCCAATATGATCTCTCTTGAATTCTTATTGAGTTTAATGAGGGGTGGGTCTTTCTAAAATGATTCTTACTTCTGGATTAAATAGCGGAGTGATTTACAGAACTTTTACTAGTCATCTTAGGCTCTTTTCTTTACCTTTAGCCTTTGGCTATTAAGTTCTGCAAAAGTCAGTGTTTCTGGGAGAGGGAAGAAAAGCTCTTTAAAGACGTCATGTGGGAGAAAGGGGCTCAGTGGATCTGTGGGGCATGAAAGCAAACAAAAGGAGGGAGAAGCAATCATTCTGAGTCCTTAATAGTATATTTGAATTCACTTTGCAGGGGGACAGTCATAATTAAAAGTGGTTTTCTGTTTGTTTTTGGTGTTTTTTTGTTGTTCTTTAATTAAAAACTGCAGTGGGTCGAAGAAATGGCTCAGCAGTTAAGAGTGCTCGATGCTCAATCATGAGGCCCGGGGTTCAGATCCCAATTCCAGGATCATGCTGCTAGCATCTGAGGGCACCTGCACTCAGACAAACACATGGGTACACATAATTAAAAATATTAAGAATAAGTACTAGGAAAAAAAAAACTCTATATTGGTGGCACATACCTGTAATCCTAGCACTTTACTGTTTATTTTTTTTTCTTTTTTCTTTTTTTTTTTTTTCCAGAGCTGGGGACTGAACCCAGGGCCTTGCACTTGCTAGGCAAGCACTCTACCACTGAGCTAAATCCCCAACCAATCCTAGCACTTTAAACGCAAGGCAGGAGGAAGAGAACAAAGTAGACACACACACACACACACACACACACACACACACACACACACTCTCACACACACACACACACTCAAATAAAACTAAATGATGCTAGAAAGATGGCTCAGTGCTTTTGCAGAGTACCCATGTTTACTTCTTAGCATCCTTGTTGGGAGGTTTATAACTCTAAGTCTAAGGGATCTGGTACCTTGTTCTGTCCTCTCTGGCCACCTTTCACTCACATTCACTCACCCAAACACATAAACCAAACCAATAAAAACAAATAAAATACATAAATAAACACCCTCCTCAAATAGAAATGGACATAGTGATAGTCCCTGCACTCAGGAGGAAGAGACTGAGGCAAGAAGATTTCTGTGAATCTAAGACTAGCCTGGGCAACATAATAAATGTCAGGCAAGCAAGGGCTAGCCCAAAAGACATTTTCTCAAACAAAGAAACAATCCACTTACAATTTTGAAAAAAACAAAAAACCAAAAAACAAAAAATTGTTCCTTCACAAGATGCTACAAAGAAGGGAGGCTAGAAGGACTGCAATTCACACCTCCCTAAATGCTGACAGCCTCATAACTATAGTACATCCAACCCAAGAAACTGATGATGGTATAACCCACTTTCAGCCACCCACTATGTTATGAAATATATTTATTATGTTAATGCATTTTGATGTTGTTAGTATTAGAAGAAAAGGGCAGATTTCCCAGAGAGAAGATCTCAGCTGGCAAAGATGTTACTATTTCTTCAGGAATCACTACACTACACATTGTTTCTTTTTACAAAGTCTCTCCTTATACATCTTTTATGTGTTTTAAATCACTTTTAAATATACTTAGTATTCTGCAAGCTATGAATAACTCAGACAAGGTTATTTTTCCCTCATAGGCATGAATGTCTAGAGTGGGAACACAGGAAGCACACTAAACATAATAGTATCAGATAAGATTGCTCTGAGAGCTGTGAAGAACATCCAATAACCTGAGGAGTGACGTCTGAGAGAAGTTTTCTTAGTTCAGGTGGTTAGAGGAAGACTTTCTGAGGAGGAGAAACATGAGCTGAGATTGACTGTTGAGAAGGCGGACCCATGTGAAAATCTTCAGAAAAGATCGGAAGAGTGTCATCATCTTGAGATTTATTGCTAATAAACAAATCACAAGAAGCCAATGTGACAGATATAGGAAATGAGAGTGTGTCTGTGGTTTGGATGTGGCTTGTTAGCAAACTCATGTTGAAGTGTAATTGGCCCTAAACATTATTGCAAGCTGTCTGTCTAGGTACTTCAGGGGTTTCCGGATCACAGGGACTCTACCTTGAAGAAGGGATTAGTGTACTCCACCAATCTACCATGACTTAGCAAGACAGCCATGTCCCTCCTCTTCCCACAGCCAGTTTGCCCATTTTCCTTGTGTCACTTGAAGCAAATGGGGCAGAAACACTCTACAGAGGCCTCGTAGCTTTGGGACACCCAGCTTCCAGATTCACGAGCAAATTATTCAGTCTCAAGCACTCTGTCACAACAACAGAAAATGAAATATGGCAGGAGGAAGAGTAGATTAGCTAAGTGAGGTAGGCAGGGGGTAGATGGCTGAGTCCCTAAAGCATAGAGTAAGAAGCTTATAAGCATTGCAGCGTAAGAAGTCACTAGAAGATTTCAGACACAGGAGGACCATGACAAGATTGATATTTAAAGCACACAAACTCTCATGACCATAAGAAGAATGTTTTGAACAAAAGGAATAGAAGGATTGCCCATTTAAAGTCTGTTACGCTGACTAGATTGATACTGGTGGGGTTGGGAAGGAAATTGACAGAATTCTGATTTGTCTTTGGAATGCTGTCAACAAGATTATACCTAGGGAAGTTATGGAAGAAAAGGCAAAGCTTTTGCTTAAAGCTAGAAGATGCTGATTATCTAATTAATATTAGATAATTACTGTTTGGTCTAGTTGGAGAATGAATGATTGCATTTGTAAATTTGAGAGGATAGTTGCTAATTGCAGATTAGAAGTTAATCCTGAAAATATAAACTTTGGGAGTGATTATTGTCTGAACTTAAGAGTCTGAGTTAAATTAACATCACAAATATTGTCGTATGTTAATGTATAGATATAGCAGAGGAAGGGAGTACTCTGTGCAGATGAGAAATACCAGGAGAAATACCAAACTGTGTGCCATGGTGTGTGTGTGTGTGTGTGTGTGTGTGTGTGTGTGTGTGTGTGCACACCCACGCCCTTGGGCTGAAGTCAGGCACTGGAGCATTATTTGTAATACCTGCACTTGGGAAGCTGAGGCAGTTGATGGTTAGCCTGGGTTACAATGGTGAGGTTCCCATCTTGAAAAAGAACAAGGCAAACAACATAAAAATAAATATGCAGTTGGCCATGACATAGTGCAAGCCCTTAGTCCCAATACTCGGAGGTAGAGGCAGGTGATATCTGTGAGAGTGCAGTCTGGTCATCTTCGCTGTATGCAACCAAAGCTATACAGTGAGACCCTCCCTGTATTTTACAGAAAAGGCAGGACAGAAGAAAAAATAGTTATCAAGAGAATGAATGAAAACGTGGAATCTCAGCTAGAGGCAGAGAGAAGTAAGAGATGCTGGGGTACTAGATAATGACATGTTGACGTTGGTGGACCAGCAGTGGGCTCTGCAGTGCACACTTAAGTCGGATGCTCAGGCTTGGTAGGTTCACTGAAATGTTGGGAAGTCAAGGCGCATGCTGAAAATCAAGGGCTTCGAGGTAGTTCAGCAAGTAATAGGGATGAGGTCAAGATGTCAGACTAGAGGGATATTGTGGGGAAAGGTACCAGTGGTTTAGAGAATGCCAACCACCAGAAAGATGTGCAAAGGTGTGAAATATGTGAACTGTGGAACTATAGAAATTACCTGGGTGCCAAAAATTGGGAGACAAAAGAAGCCATGTATAATGTTCTAACAGTTTGCCCAGCCGAGTATAATGTTTTTGTTTGAACTTCTATCTGTTTTGTTTGTTCACTAGTTTTTTTTTTTTTTTTTGTATTTTGTTTAATTTTGTTTTCATTTTACTAGGAAGCCCTGGCTGACCGGACTACACAGAAAAGGCTGGCCTGAAGCCCACAGAGATCCACTGGCCTCTGTCTTTTGAGTGCTGGGATTAAAGGCATGCACTAGCATGCTGGACTTACTTCTATTTTCTTTCTCCTCTCTCCTCTCCTTTTCTTTTCCTTTCCTTCCCTTTTCTATCCTTTTTCTTTTGAACTTCCTTTTCATGTTTTCTACTTCCTGTGTAACATAAATCTTAGCCTTTGTCTTTTCGACAATAATTAAAGTGTATTTATATTGTGTGTGTGTGTGTGTGTGTGTGTGTGTGTGTGTGTGTAGCTCAGAAGACAACTCATAAGTGTCGGTTCTCTCCTTTCACCATATGGATTTTGGGGATTGACCTGAAGTCATCAGGTTTGGAGGAAAGCACCTATCCACCCTGAGCCAACTTTCTTGCCCAGTGTGCCTTTTGCATATTAATTGTATTTAATCCTTCTAGCTTAGGCAGAGAAACCAAGCCTGTTGTCTCTGAGGCACACAGAACACATTTTAATAGTTCTTCAGCAACTGAGGCAATGAGTAGTGAGTGACTCTTGTTAGAGTCCATAGGAGCAAGAGCAGAGCCACTTCATTCAGGGACAGCCTAGATTTTTCTTATTCAGTGTTGACGATAGAACCCGGGGCCTCCTAAATGTTAGGCAACTGCTCTACCATTAAGGTACAGCTCACTCTTAGTGTAGATGGAAGAAGAAAAGATAATGGTTTTAGGTTCATGAATCAGAGATATCAATGCCATGATGTAAAGACACAATCAAACTTTATTTTCAGAAGTTTTCAATTTCTTAAATAAGTATAAAAATAAACAAACATTTGTTCTAAGATTTTTTTTTTACATAAGTTAATTTAAATACAAATTTCTCTGAGGCACGGCAGCAGTCACATACTTAACCTGAATTCCCAGGTTCAGTCAGCAGGTTGATGTTCACAACAATCATGTTGGCTTTTTTTTTTTTTTTAATCAATGATGTTAACAATTTTTATACGTGTTTTTCTAAAGTTGATTATTTTCTGATCTTAAACTTTTAAAGCATATAATCTTGAAAATGTTTTATAATTTTTTGTAATAAAATATATTTCTTCATAAGACATACTTCTCAGTTATTTACATACATATCAATATTATTTGTAATCAGTTCTCGATGCACAAATTCTAATGCCTATTGTGCTTTGGATATGTTTTTCAAAAAATTAAGTTCTAACTAATAAAATACCTACGGGGCCTTCAAAATGTCTAAAATGTCAATCTGTATAACGTGTGTAGGTGAGTCAATATTGGCTCTACGCAGTTTGCTATATGAGTAAATTCCAATGGCCTAAGTTCTAACTTTAAACTTTTCAATCAAATACACTAGTTTTCTTGAAATTTATCCATGACCATTAATCTCATCATTTTGTTTGATTGTTCGCACAGTAGTACAGGGAGGTAATCATTAAAAAAAAGGTACATCAATTCTGACATAATGCAAAAAAGAAACACTTGTAGTAGGCTTAAACATAGTTTATAACAACAATGTCTGAAAGACATAACTATCTTCAGTAAATTCAGTAATATACAGTACCTCAGCTGATAATGAGATGTAGAGAATGATTGTCATTATTGTTTTATATTTATTTCTATTGCCCAGAACTACCCACTAACTGACTCTGTTTTTAAATAAGAAAGCAATTCTTCAGGACAAGAATGTAACTTTCTTGTCAGGAACCCCCTCCAATTCTAGCATCTTGGTAGGGCCCTTCCATATAATTACAAATGAAAAATACATTTAATTTTTTTGCCTTTTGTCTAAAGTAACTTCTTCCTCCGAAGGGGAGCTACACAGTAGTCCTGAGCTGAGGTTTTTCCTGAATGTAAAACTTCAAGTAGAGAAAATATTAATGGAGGTTAAAGAAAGAATACTAAGAGCCTGGAACACAGCTACAAAAACAGATCAATCAGCAGTTTCTCAGAGCAAAATGACTACAAGAAACAGAGTAAGGAGAGCATCATGCTGGCATCCAGGCTGAACTCACACATTGCATGGGGCCTACTGCACTTCTGGTACCGTGAGCTGGAAGACATTTCAAAGTTTTGAAGAAGCCCACTGATACCTTTTGCATTGAGAGATGGGCTGTTGTGTCATACTGTGCAACAGAAAAACTCTTTAAAAGTCCAGCCTGGCAAGTCACAGCCAGCACCACAGGAGGATCTGAAAGTCTCCTTCAAAAGTTTAACCCTCGATGCGGTCTTTAGCTTGGAACCCTTCTTTGTTCTTGGTTATTTTGTTTGTGGACTCTTTTGTTGCTATGATAGGTTTTGCTGGCTACCACTCACACACAAGCTTTAAAGCTTTTCCATCGTTTAGGACAGAACATCACGGGCTCCGCCACCTTCCTACGCCAGCAATCTGACGTACAAGGAAGGTCTGATTGTCATAGTAGCTTTTCACTACTCCTGAGAAAAGAAAGATCCCTGACATGGTATCTTAACCATCAGTCATAATAGTTTTCCCCAGTTTTAGAGATTTGTGTTTATGGTAGCTGCTTAATCTGTGTGGGTACAAATTTGACAGCTCAAGAAAGTAAGGGCTTTCGAAAGTGATTCCAACTCCCGATTTAGACATTGCAAATCATTTGTTTCAAAAGATTGCTTTTAAAAAATAAAAAGACAGTTGCCGGTATCTGCCTTCATGCTCATTTAAAACTGGACTTGTACCCCTTTGCTTTGATGAGATAAAGATATGCAAGATTTAAAAACAATTCCACATCGGTTGCTCCTAACATAGTAAGGATGACACAGTCATAACCAACAATGCAGCATTTCCCTCCTTGTAACAGCATTTAAATATTCACATTTCCCTCCTTGTAACAGCATTTAAATATTCATACACCTTTCATTTGTTCTTATTAAGCTAGTCATGAGCTGACATTCAAGTATAAAGATATCAAAATTCATTTCCCTTCTCACTGGCTTATGCCGAAAAATGAAAGTGTTCTTTTTTTCCCTTTCACTTTCCGATAACACATATTTAAAGTACAAACACAGGAATCTTCACAAATGGAACATTGTTCAAGAATATTGCCTTCTGTTATAGAAGATGTTAAGTGAAAAAAAGCATTCTGTATAAATATTAAATAATTAAATTAAATTGTTCATATAAATAAATAAATATGGTCAGTAGACTCTTACAGCTCAGTTGAACGCCTTTTGATTAGTACTGTAGGGTTAATGTCATCTAGTCTGGAGTGGGAGGCACTTGCGTTGATGGTGGCTGTCTTGGTAGGCTGCGGGTCTTGCACATTGAAAGAGGCGAAGGGACACCCTTTCACATTATTGCAGATGAGAGACTGAATTGAGGCAGTGTTGATGATCCTAAAACCCACTTCTCCTCCGAAGGTGCTAGGTTTCCAGTATTGAGGAGAACAGATGGGATTACCCATAAGGCCTTTCAAGGAGAATGGAGCTCCAAGTTCTACCATGGTCTCCCCAAAGATAGCATCTGGACGAGGCTTTTCCACCAGCAGGGCGGGATACAGTTCCATGGCATCGATGTCATGGTAGAGGGCTTTCAACTCTGCAGCCATTTCTTTCTCTCCTGGAAGGTACAGACAATATGGCTATATCAAACTGGGAATTGCCGACAATAGCCCTGGATGACGAGTACACATTCACTAGCCGACCCCCATTCCTGCTCCCCTTTCTCAATAAACTCAATCCTTTTCTGTTTCCAGAAGAAGACGAAAAAGAGGAAGAGGAGGAAGACAGTTTATTCCTTCACTAAATTCCCTCTCACCTTCTCTTTTCTCATTTAATCCTTGGTCATTTTAGAAATTTCAGCAACCGTTTCTCACCTGTAAGTTCTTCAAACGATGTGTAAGGTTTCAGGGAGAAGCGTTTGCGGTACTCATTGAGAGACTGGTATTTCATCTCTCTGCTCTGGTCAATGGAGGCCTTTGCCACTGCTTGTACAGCGATTGGAACATTCCTTCCCCCAGCAACCTGAGAAAGGTGAATAATAAAATGAGATTCTTATGCATATTCTTGTGGTCCTACAATTTGACGTCATCACTTCTAATCTGTAATGAATGGGCCT
This sequence comes from Rattus norvegicus, assembly GCF_021556685.1. Classification (NCBI taxonomy): domain Eukaryota; kingdom Metazoa; phylum Chordata; class Mammalia; order Rodentia; family Muridae; genus Rattus; species Rattus norvegicus. The sequence goes on along the minus strand of NC_141546.1, from coordinate 64,776,906 downwards.
TTTACGATTATTAAAAAAAAATAAGCTAATAGACAAGTCTGAATATTTACTTCTGTAATCTATAAGGTGACTGAAAGCTTTAAAAAATATTAGTTTTAAGATAGACAGGTGTCGCTATTTGCTGGATAATTTTAGTTGAACTCTATAACCTTTCAAAACCTTCCATGCATCATGTTTCAAGAACCAGTAGAACACCTGACTATTCTTTTAGTAAAGGAAAAAAAAATTGTCTCTATGACAAAAGTCCTAAAGCTACTGACCAGCCGGTTCTTGCTTTTCAGGAACAATGCTTACCCGGCCAGCAATCTGTCTGGTGAATGACTCAACAAAGTGAGCAAGTCCGTGTTCAAGGAGGATGGAGTTGTTGTAGAGAAACTGTTTGAAAGTGTACTCCTGGTCTTCAATGTTGAAGGTGTCCGGCAGCAGCGGATGCCAGTGATAGAGTGTGTTGAATTCAGAGGCAATGCGGTTCTGATACTGGAACTGCTGGTTGAAAAGCAGCTCTGGGTCGAACTTGAGTTTGAAGTGGTAACCGCTCAGGTGTTGCACGTAGTCTTCGATCACTATCTTGATCGTCTCTCCTGTTGCACAACAGAGAGAATTTATTTCCCTCACAACCAACGGTAAGTATGTCCCCACATCACATTCCCTCTCCCTATTCACGAGAAGAAGTCAAAACATAGCAAATGCAAGAAATGAGTTCTTCCTCTTGGAGAGGGAGATGGCCTTACTCATTTCTCTCTTGCTCACCTATCAGTATGAGCCTGCTGGTTTGGAACAGTCGCTCGTCATCCCACTCAGGATGCTCCTGTTTGAGTATATCACACACTCTGTTGTGCTCCCGAAGCCAGATGGTAGCATACATCATCAGACCCGGCACCAGACCAAAGACTTCCTGCCCCACAGCGAACCGCAGGTGCTCAGGGACGTGGGGAGGGTAGATCATGTCTACCTGAGTGTCTTTGACTGTGGGAGGATACACCTCTCCACCGATGACCTAAATCACAAGAATAGTAATAGCAGAGTTTAAAAAAGAAGAAGTAGAAGAAGAAAAAAGCCACAATAGTTTTAAAATGTAAGTCTAAACAGCAGGTGATAATTTTTAAACTGTAAGGAAAATACCTGATATTTCAATTTTCCATCCTGGAAAAGTCGAAGTTTATGTTGTCTGTCTAGAGTTTCACCGTAAACATGATTTAAGTCCACCTAGAAAATTGATAATGGGAAAATTTCAACTTAATGATTTCTTACTATCATTTCTTATTAAATTTTGATGATTTAGTTGAACTTAAAATTCAACAAGTGATTTTTTAAAAGATTTATTTTATTTTTATATGTATGAGAATTTGCCTGTATGTATGTACATATGTACATATGTACATATGTACATATGTATGTATGTATGTATGTATGTATGTATGTATACCATGTGCATGCCTGGTACCCTAAAATGTCAGAAGAAGGCATCAAATTCCCTAGAACTGACTAGAGTTATACAGATGGTTGTGAACTATCATGTGGGTGGGTGTTAGAAACTTCAGCTGGGTCTTCTGCAAAAGCAACAAGTGTTCTAAAACACCAATACAGCAAGCTCAACAAATGCCTTTTTTCATAGCCACAAAATTCTAAAATAATTTGTCTACCAGAGCTACAAGCCTGTATATTTCTTTATGTTGAATGATATTAGTCTCCTGTATTAAATATGCTTCATGCTTCATTATAGCCATGATAGTTATTTTATATTACTTAAAGCAGCACAATCAGGGGATTTTTTTTGGGGGGTGTGGGGGGAGACTGGGTCTCTATCTTAATAGCAGAGTCCGATGCCTGGTGCCTGGCAAACATATTTCTAAGGTTCACTTCCCAATGCCACCGATGATTAATTATTTATTTATTTACAGAAGATATAGCCTTTACATAGACCAAACTTTTAGACTAAAAATGTAAGGGACAATTACATTAAAATATTTCTGTGTGTGTCTGCTTATTTTTACTAAACCAGCAAATGAAAATGGAACACTCTGTTATGGTTTTAGTAGACATGACATTTGGCTTAAAAAAAAAAAATGGGTGTGATTTGTTTGGCATGGCAAGATGTCAGCATTTCCTAAGGATTTGCTTTAAATCTGAGTTAAGCCTACTTACTCCATGGCCCAGTCCTCGGGTGAACCCAGGTCCTCGCTTCTGATCTGTCTTGAAAAACTGATGAGTGAAGTGCTGGGCAAAGAATGCGAACATCATATTTGTGCCTTGGGGATCCGGGATGAACTCTCTCCTCAGAAGAACCTTTTCCAGAACTTCTTTTGAATCAGGAAGTTCCTTATTTCCTAGAACAAGAAAACTCTAAAGTAAATATGTATCCATTTACATATTTGTTCAAACAAACAGCTGTCTAATTCCTGAGAGCATCCATCTTAAAAACATGAACTCCAAGAGGATCACAGCACGGAAACAATGGCTGTGCTTTGAGGCACAGTGTCATGCTTGTACCCCAGGCTGGACTAAACTCACTCTCTATCCCAGAATGGTCTTGAATTATTGGTTAACCTTTACCTTAGAGGTTACAGACAACAAGCTAACTTACTAAGGGTATAAATTCATGTTTTAAGATATGGGGGTGAGTTATTGAATAGTTTTATCAATAACTAACATGAATTCTATTTAGCATAAGATGCTAATGTTGAGACATTATATCAAAATGGAGATTTACTTTCACATAATAGATCCGCACTTTTAATACGCCTCTGTGGACAGCCATACTAAAGACAAAACTATTTTACAGTTTTTAAATAAAAGGACAATCCAGGGTCAACTTTTCTAGGTACACACCCAACCGTCAGTACACTTGCAACGTCTCTATTTCTTTGTACTCACCTTTCACACCCATGGGAGTTGGGCAGTCATCAGCCACAGGAGGAAGGGCCCTGGTGTAGTAGGAGAGGTTGGAGAAAGCTTCCCAACTTTTGTAACCGTAGTGCACATTGTAAGTTGGTGGGCTGTCAATCAAATGTGATCTGGCTGAAATTTTAAAGAAAAAAATTATTGAACCTCATGTGAAAAAAACCAACAAGGGGATATCAATTATCCATTGTACAATGGATCAAGTACAGAGATTGGGTTTCATTCAGACAAAGATACCCTGCTTTACAATGACTAAACTTTAAAAGGCACTGGGAAAATGCATCTTCAATAAAGTTTAAGATTTACACAGGACATTATGCTCCAGTAGTCTTGACTTTTCAGGTACTACCCACTTCCTGTTCCATAGCTGATGACAGATACAGTTGGGCATGGCCCTCAGAACGATAGACAGCTATTTTCTCTTCTGACCCCCAAAGAAAACCCTAATCAACCATTTGTTTAAAGGGTGCTTTGTGTTCAGAACAATTCCTGCAAGCCACGGATAGTCAATGAACAAGTGAACCACACTTCCTCCACAGGAATGAGGGGCAGGAGTCATAACCAAGATACAGACTACAGGTTTACATGACAGTGGTTTAGACATATCAGGGGTGGGGGCAGGGTAGGAAAGTATACTTCAAGGCGTTTTGAAAAGGTCGGAGAGATTTCTTTGGGTCGGGCTTCTAGTGCATAGTTTTGTTCGATGCTGGAGAACAAGGGAGGTTTGTACTCACACGTCAACACGTATCTCATGATTGAATTCCGAAGGAAGGGAATGTTGTTCACAATGTTCCAGACTCCCTTGAAGTGGGTCAGGATGTAGTGTACTGTGTTTGGGGTGGGCTTCAGCAGTAATTTGATTCTTGTCAGAAACTCAGCTGGAGAGAGACAAAGCGGGAGGAAGAGCTGAGTAGGCGCCTCCCATAGGACATAAATCTACAAAATTATGGTGACCTTATGTGTCCCCATTCCAAAGGAAGATACCCCAAGAAAAACTTACGCGTAGTACAGTTTTCACCGTAGAATCCAGTCCGGGTACAGTCACATTTATATTGGTCAAATCCTATGCTCATACATTCACCACGGTTTTGACATGGGTTGGAACAGCAAGGATTTGCTATATTAAAAAGACAAGACAGCCTGTCAGTCACTCTTGACTCATCTTAAAGATTTAATTGTGTCACTATGGGTCAACTTTACAATGGTAAGTTTGACAAATACACAGGTAGTCCTAGAAAAAAAAAGTTTTATTTTAACTAATTCTGTCTTATGAAATGGTTGTAATGTAGAAATAACAACTTTCTATTCTTAAGCAAGAAAAGCTGAGGACCTAACTTCCTGGCTCACATTATCGACATTTTCAAAATAACTTGGATATTCAGACTAGAATTGTTAAGTTAGCCCTTTGAAAATTAAAAAGTACATTTGTCAAAATTTAGTGTAAGGAATATAAAAGTAAAATAGTCAAGTTTTAAGATTTTGAATATTTTTTTAGAATGTCTTCTGGATTTTCCTGTGGGAAGAAGAGCCTCCAACATGTATTTAAAGCAATCACTCCTGTTCGGTTGCCCACACACGTGCTTTTCACAAGTATTGATCAAATTCTGTCTTACCATAACGACAACCATTACGACTATTTCATTTTAGCAAATGAAAGTGGTTCTCTGCTCAGTTGAGTAATGGCTCATAACCTGAAAGCGGTGGCAAAACCCCTGCCATCCTTGCAGTTCCTTTGGATTTTAGCGGCTCAGGCGCTTTGCCAATACACAGCCCATCCCATACTCCTAGAAAGGGGTCTGAGCCAGAGGAGTCCCTCCAGGGGTGCTTCGGGGCGCGAAGCCACTCACTCACCTGCATGGCTGAGCGCCAGGGCAGCGCAGAGCAGCACAGCTCGGAAGAGCATCGCAGAGGTGGCAGCGGTGGTGGCAGCAGTTGTGGCAGCGTTGGTGGCAGTGAAGCTGGCGGGGGAGCTGGCAGGACACAGAGCTGAGTTCCTTCGTAGGCAGGGTCTTCGTACTCCTGAAGCTCTCCGCTCAGTTTGACAACTGGCCGCTAACCCGGAGAACCTTGCTTTTAAATCTTAGTAAAGTGGACTCCACGTGACTTCGTGACTGTGTCTTTCCGCCTCGGCTTTCCCCACCCCCCACCCCCCCAGCTTTCCCCCATCTCCGCTTCCAATTGCATAATACCCATAGGGGCAGGCTTTACTCACGCAAATGAGCCCAGAGAAGCCAGGAAGCTTCCCTCGGCTGCCCAAAGTGGTGCCAAGAGAGCTGCACCGCCCTCTGCATCCTTCCAGGCGCCCTGTGGTTCGCTGTGCCTGCTCCAAGACTGGCTCTCTTTGAGGTCTCGGGTTTCCTCCCAGTCCCGCATCCACTGGGGGGCCGGAGGAGCAAGAGAATGTCACAGCTTCCCCTCCCGGGATCCGAGATCCTAACTAAGGGAATCCCCTTGCCTCTCCCCACTGGGGCGCAGTCTGACGTGCTTGCTGCTCTGAGCACGCACACAGTTACCGGTGTATTTAATTTATTCTATTTTTAATGAAATGAGAGGGCTGCTGTCAGGGTGACATCTGCATTGGTGGAGTTAGAGTGAAGTCTTTCACCGAACTGTCCTCCAGGCTCCGCAGTCCTAGCAAGCCCCAGGCACTCGCCTTTCCCAGAGACAGATGCCGAGCTCCACGTTGGAATGCTAAGTGTCCACCGCATTGCTTTAAGGTATTTTCCTCCCTGCTGTTACATAGCTTTTATCATTTTGATCAACAACTCTTTTCACAGGACAAATCACTAAAAGGAATTTGTTTTAAAATGTACCTTTTAAAGACTTATTTTTGTCCACGTTTACGTTTACAAGAAGATATGCTATGGCAACAGATCAAAAGATAATACTTTTTTCCCGATAACTGGCCTTATTCTCGCTAACCTTAAAAAAAATCCACTTCTTTCTGAAACATTGCTTGATAATAAAAATTAATTGCCTAGAGAGGTGATTTTTTTTTGACTGTTGAATAACTTCCCACTGTGTTTGGTGTTGGCCCGGGAGGGGGATCTGAGGATGGAATAGTGAAAAACCGAGTAAAACAAGAAAATGAGGAAACTAAAACATTCAATTAAACCGTACGTTCTTGGCATGAATGGAGAAAAAAAAAAGACACAAAATCTGAAATTAAACTGTATTCTCAGGAAAGTTAAGTCAGGAAACTGGTTTGAAGCAGTCTGGGCAACACAGCTAGAGCCCTGCTCAAAAGAAAACAAACCAGAGCAAAACAAAACAAAACAAAATGTAAGAAGAGAAGGTCCAACATGGGGGAATCGACCATGAGAAACAGCCCTTCGGAAACTACCGAATTCCTTACTCCTCGGAGGTCTCCCAGAAAATAAGAACGCTCATGGAATTTTTTTAACTGTTTGCTTCATGTGCATGCTAGTTTGATTCTACATGAGACATAGTGACTAAAATTCCATGTCACCAAGGGCCTTTGTTCTAGTCATGTTTAATCATTCCGTGTATGGCACTCCCAACCCCTGACAGGGAGTCCTATGCCATCTCAACTGAGTGCACAGACTGTTTTCTTTTGGGGAATCCCTTTAAGTAGTTCTTGTTTTCTGTTTTATTTTGAGTGAGTGAATTGCATGGGCTCAAACTGTAAGTTTATTAAAGCTCCTGATACTAACTTCGGCTAGGAGCCATGTAAAAATCCACACTCTTGTCAGGGTACTCAAATCATATAATGAAATCTTCAATGGAATTTGAACAACCCCATCCTCTTCTGATAGTAATTGTATGCCTATTATGCAGAGACGTATATTCTGATGTTTTAAAAGAGATTATGACAAAAGGGGGATGGGGTGGGGGGTCGGAAATGGGTGGTAGTGTTGGCCCTTAGTCCCAGCACTGAGGGAGAAGAGGGAGCTTAGGCAGATCTCTAGACCTCCCTGCTCTACAGAGCAAGTCTCAGGAGAGCCAGCTGTACACAGGAAAGTCCTTTCTCACAAAAAGAAAAAGAAAAAAGAAAAGAAAAGAAAACATTGGGAATTCAAAGAAAGAGGGAAAAGCAAGGCATAGGGAATAATTACCTTCAGACTCCTTGAAATTTAAAGACATTAAACACAATCACAGAGGAAATTCAATTAACATATCTGCATGGTTCAGTTGGTTGATTTAATCTGTAACTTCAAATGTGAGGTGAAGAGGGCTCCCTATACTACCGAGTTACACAAGAACTCAAGAAGAAACTTAGACCTTGAGGACAAGAGCAATTTTGAAAGGCAGTCCAAATAAGGACATAAGGATGTAAGGGGAAATGGTCCTGTAATTGACTGCTTTTGAGAAGTCTGAATCCCAGAGCACAGTATGTCGGCACCTTTGAGTGCTGATGACAAGGGAATATTAATTGTCCCAAACTAAATCAAGATGGTTCAACCTCTCTATATGACAAAGCGCGATGATAAAGATGCTCCTCTGTAGGATTCTTTACTCTTTAGCTGTGGCTATGAACTGTGCAGACTGTTGGTGTTTCTCTGTACTTTTGGGCACACGTAAGTGCCTGCTGTGTACAAAATACACTTCGTTAGTATGTGAAAGTTTCCTTGAGAAGCTAAAAAAGGAAAATGAGGAAACGCATTAACATCTTCGAGAACATTCTGCTGAGTTTTACCGCCCTCTTCTGCTGCTTGAATTTCCAGCAATGATTTTTCTCCTAAGATGCTAGGTAGATGGTTAGGTAAATTTTGGTTCTAATTTTATCAGGTTCTTATATAATCAAACCTGCAGTGCTGATATTAAGTTTAAAGTCCATGCACATACTGGAAATAAATGATGTTCATTGTCTTTGTTTGGGGTCTGTTTTTTGTTTTGTTTTGTTTTTTGTTGTTGTTTTTGTTTTTGTTTTTTTTTTCTTTTTCTTTTCCCTGGCATGGGGTTTTTCTGTGTAGTTCCGGCCATTCTGGAACTCACTTTGTAGATGTAACTGGCCTCAAACTCAGAAATTCTCCTGCCTCTGCCTGTGGCATGCTGGGATTAAAGACGAGTGCCACCTCCATCTGGCTAATAAATGACATATTCCTTAATTCAAGTAATGTCCCATTCATAATAAGTCAATAAAGAGTTAGGTTAAAAGTAAAAGGAAAGATACATTGTGTTGATATTAATGAAGGAAAACTAGAATAGTTTTGTTTTTAGAGAGCACCCTTCAGAGCAAAGAAAGAAGTAACTAAGAGGAGCAGTGCATTTGATAGAAGAGTCTTCAAGGGGGCTAGGGATCCTTCTGTACCATGTATAACAATGGAGCCTTGATACACATGGAGGCAAATCAATAAACCTGCAGGGAGAAAGAGATGTTGGGTGCTTCAGTACTCCTAATCTGAGATGGGCCACGAAGCAGATAGCTGACATGATTGTAAGTCAGCTAGGCATGATCAACTTCCAAGGCCGTTTCATTTAAGGACAGCAACAGAAACTCTCTTCTAAGTTTCATGGAACACATACTCCAACCACATTCTAGGCCATAAAAACACACATGCAAAAAAAAATGTCTTCAACCTGCCCTAGATATACACTGAACTTGAAGCTAATGCCATAACTGGTAAGGAAGTAGGCACATTTCCAGGAACATCAAAACAAGACAATTTCTCCATTTGTTGCTGTTTTTTAAAAGATTGTTTGAAAAAAAAAAAAAGATTGTTTGTTTGTTTGTCTGTAGGATCATGCAAAGGGTGTCATGGTGCCCAACTTATTACTTGAACGCTGGGATCTAACTCCCTTCTTTACGAAGAGCAAGCTTTCATGACTACAGAGCCACCACCCAGACCCACTCCCTTGCTGCTGCTTTTAAACTGTATACCAGCCAGATGTGATGCTGCATATGTGTAATCCAAGCCCTTTGGAGTTGAGGCAGGATAATCAGGAGTCCAGTAATTCACAACTCATAACAAGTTCAAGGCCAGCCTGCTCAAATGCTATCTTGTCTCAAAAATAAATAAACAATAAATAAATGTGGGTGTGAGTTTTTTCTTAGTTATAGAATAAGAGAGATAGAAATAAAACCATCTTAATAGATATTTGCTCTTTTTTATGGGACATCCTTAAGAATCATCAGCAAAGTCTTCCTGAAACTAGATGAGTAGATGTGGAGGAATTTTAATCTAGCAACATGGCTGTTCTGACAAGGGCTAACATCCAAAGATCTTCTATGTCTGTGTGATCTAACTAAATGTAGACATGCCCTTAGTACATGCCTTTTAATCCCTTTGACTGGAATACAGTCACACCTTTAATCCCAAACAATGATAGTAATGTTAGTTTGTAGAAGGAAGCAGCCACGTTTGAAAATGACATCTACTTGAGAGGCAGACAAAGTGAAGAATCAGAGAAGGATTTGACAGAAAGAATGTGAGATAAGATGTGCCCAACTCTCAGGAGGGCAGCTCAGGAAAGAGAGGTGATTTAGGAGGTGAGTGGGGAAGGACAGTTCAATGACTGCAATTCAGTGGTGCAGTGGAGTCCAGGCAGTGCAGTTCCTGCAGTGCAGTGGAGTTCCAAGCAGTTTGTGAGCCAGAGAATGAGAAGGACCAGAAGATTAGAACAAACTGCCAGAGATAGTTTAGGCCGAACAGAGTAATTCAGTGAAAAGCTGAGAGAAGCCAGTTTGAATCAGTCAGCTTGAAGTGGAGTTTGAGTCAGAACAGCTGAGGTGAACCAGCCAGCCATTGTTCAGAAAGAACTAGAAATGGTGAGTTTATTCAGCTGTAAGTCACGGAGATGACAGTAGTATTGCTTTGGCTGGCATCTCCTTCAGGGAACTGGCTTAGCAGACATTGAAGGAATAATTTCCTCAAAGGTTTCACAGTCTGTTGACACCCTCTAAGGCTGGTACTTACATTTTCTTTGTAATTTAGTCAACTTTATAATGAGGGTTTCAGCTCGATTTCTACACCTTGAGCTCTGTGGGTGCTAGAGAGAATATTCTCTTCCAGCCAATAGTTAGAAACTTTTAGACTGTCTATTTGGAGCCTGTCAGTTTTATCATTGAGTTTATTGTTGCCCTTCACTGTATTCTGAGATACTACAAGCTCATTAATTTTATTAGAGTTCATTCTTTCCGATTGTCAATTTATCCGGAGACAATAAGAGCAGTCAACCAGCATCATTATTTTCCCACAAATTGCCAACTTTTTGTATACACAAAATCACAAATTCCATTGCCTTTCACAGTTGGTAAATCAGGACAAGCAACTGCATTTGTCCAGATAAGGTTGTAAAATAGTTCATGCTATGGGCTTCCAATATTCCCCAAGCTTCTAGAAGAGGCTTCAGTAACTATAGCACACATTGGCAAATTGTATAGCATCCAGATATTAAAAAAAAATTTATCCTTATACTTCTGTTGCCAAAATCTGTATTAGTAAGGGTTTTGTAGAGAAACATACTGATAGAATCACTTTATTTATCTATCTATCTATCTATCTATCTATCTATCTATCTATCTATCATCTATCTATCTATCTATCTATCTATCTATCTATCTATCTATCTATCTAGGGAATTTATTAGAATGGCTTACAGACTGTGGTCCTGTTAGTCCTCCAACAGCTGTCAGATAATAGAAAATCCAAGAACCCCCCAATTGCTCAATCCATAAGACGGGATGTCTCAGCTGCTCTTTAGTATACACAGGAATTCTGAAGAAGTAGGCTGTAACGCCAATGAAGGAATGGATTTGGCAGCCAGAACAGGAGCATGGGGAAGTGGGGAGGAAGAGAAATCTTCCTTTTTCCATGTCTTTGTATAGGCGGCTATCAGAAAGTGTGGCCCTGGTAAAAGCTAGATCTTCCTACCTTTTAGAGATTCAGATTAAAAGTGTGTGTTTCCACTTTTAACTGCTATTTAAGAGGGAAAACAAAAACAAAAACAAAACCTCTCACACCTGTACCCAGCTGCTTGCCTTTAGTTAATTCCAGATGTAGTCAAATTGACAACCAAGAACAGCTATCACAAGTATGATGAGAATTTTTAATCAAGAATTTGATCCATTAAAGAAATGTAATAATCTGGACTACAATGAAATTAAGACTTTCAGCTTTACAAAGGATGTTAGAACAAGAAGACAAACGGCGAGAAAATATTTGCAGAAAGCATCAGTTGTTATCCAAAAAAAGTAAAACCTCTTAAAAGTCAAATAGCCCTATCAATAAATGAGACAAAAACTTGAACAGACACTTGGACAAATAATACACATATGCATGCATATACACATGTATATGTACACACATATGTATATACATATATACATATATGTATAAATTTGTATACACACACATACTCACACACACTCTGGCATCTGTAATACCAGAACTCAGGAGGCTGAGGCTAGGGAAGTACTGTGAGTTTCAGACCAGCTTGAACATACCAGTGATCTCAGGGCCAGACTGAGCTAGTTAAAGGGACCTTGTCTTAAAATGAATAAACAAACACAAAAGATAAACAATTAAATAAAATGAAACACGGCATCTATAAGAACACCCCACACCCAGTGTAGTTACAACAGCAAAGCTTGCAGAACAAAGGGAGCCCTCCCTCACTGCTTGTGTGAATGAAGAATGGTTCAGCATATGGGAGAGACTTGCAGCTGATGCATTTTCTTTACACAAAAGTAAGCAGACCCTTACTGTGCTTGGGCAGCCATGTGGCTGGGTATTTACCAAAAGAACAAGCCATGCCCAGATGTTTACAGTTTCATTCTTCATTGCCCTGTCTTGGCAACAGCCAAGGCATCCTTGAGAAGTGGAACCGTTAGACTATGGTCCTGGGGTATTAGTCCACCTAACAGGAAATGAGATCTCATTCTTGAAAAGAGAATGAAGAATCCGAATGCACATTAATTACTAAGTGAATGTGGATGCAAAATGGTTCTTCCCCTATAGGGGAAAAGGGATCGTTTATTCTGAGTCCAATATTAGTGACCTGACCCTAGATGAACAGGGGTTTAGGCTACCCTTGAATAGCCTGTACTGTGCAGGCAAGAAACTATTACTTTTAGAACAAAGAGAGCCATAAATCTAGGTTCTTATCTAATTGTGAGGGCCCAAAGGTAGGTGGCTTAGGCAAGGCCAGGGAAACTAACTATAGGTTTTAGACATGACCTAGTGATACTCCTAACTTTGGGATTGGTGGAAACTGGGGGTCTGCTAAGGACACATCTGAACAGGTTTTATATGACAGTCAAAGGGATGTCAGGGTGGTGCCCAGAAAGGATGAACAATGAATGACTATTAAAGGGACTGAAAGTGGCCCAGATAACCTGTGAGAGTCTAACTGCAATTTCTAATCTGCCTTCATCCTTGTAGAATCAAACACAACATGGTGCCTCTGTCCCTTCCAACCCCCCTTGAGAACTTCAGACACCAATATGAGGCAGTAGGATTTCAACATACGACTGGGGAGAAGTCATCCCATAGTTGATAAATGGTGTTTTCAGCTGTAGAATAAACCTTGGCATGTACAATAGATTTGGGTCCCATTGTGTGTGTTTATTGACGACAACACTAGAAGCACTCAGGCGGAAGCAGTTGCTATGAGGCTGCAGGCGAGTAGGTACTGAGAGGATCTAGCTACTCTTTATTTCTAGACTCCAAAGAAGCTTTCTTTTAAAATGAACTTCAACCTGTAAACGATGGCTTCTGACTGGCTGTTCTCTGTTATTGATCCCATCTCTGCATCTGCACTGCTGTAAGGAAATGCTTTTGCTAAGCATGTTTGCTGGGTCCTCCCAATCGCTGGAGAAAATCTTCAAGGTTTGGAATGCAGTGGTTTTAAACAGCGTCAGCTGCTAAGGGCTCTGAGCACAGATGGGAAGTCTATTTCCTTTTCAGCCAGAGCCTCACTTTGCCCTAAGGGCAGACGCTTGAGGAACCTATTCCTTCCAGCCCTCTTACATCCACAAAGAACTTGCAGAATCTCTTCTGTCTGATCACTCAAATCTCAAAAGCGTCTAGTTTTCCCCAGGATTTTTTTTCATCCAGCCATACTAAAGACTCAACGTATACTCTTTACAAAAGCAAAGCAAAGCAAAACAAAACAATGTATGTCCAAATTGGTGGGGTTTTGTGGGAGATAGAAAAGGATCCTGGTCTCATCTTTGTGAGTGTGGGGGGAGGGACATTTTTACACATTTAAGTGCACCCAATCAACATAACTAAAAGACAAATTAAACAAAGGGGCAAGCAATTAAATAATGTTATGGGGTACCTGAAGGAAAAAAAAAACACTCCCGAGAGAGTCTTCAATAAGTCGAATGGAGCCTTTATTAACTGCTGGCAGGACTGTCCAAATAGATTAGCAGGACAAATGCAATTTTATAGAAAGACTGTTCTGGACATCTGCAACACGCAAGCCTTGTTTGTAGAAGTGGAGTGATAACAGTTAAATGTCTGGCAGTCAGTCTTTAGTTCTGCATCACAGCATATGGAATGTAGGGCTCGTTCAGAGAGGCCAGTTTTACCCAAGATAGTTTTAGCACTTGAAATACTCTTAGGAGTGACTTTATGAGATGGCATAACTATAGTTTAATGGCCTACCACATTAAGACTTGTAAAACGAATAAAAATAAACATATCGGTCTGTAAATATGTGTTGAGGGATGAGTTCTCTTTCACACTAAAAATGGGCCGGCTAGATGGTGAAGGTGCTTTCCACCAGCCTGGTGACTTGAGCTTGATTCCACAAGGAGGAAGTGCAAAAACCAACTCTCACAAGTTGCACACACATACATACTCATAACTGTACACACAAAGAAATGTAAAACAAATATATACATTTAGTTGCTGAGAATGCCTAATTCGTTTTACTTTCCCTTTTAAATCACATTCTAAACAATTCATCTAGTAATCCTATGCTTGGGCTGCTTTTGGCCCCTGTATCCATTTCACTTGATCCAGGTATGGGGCCATGCGGCATAACAGAGCCAACCATCACCCAGCAACCTAGAGCCGTAATAATGATGTGTCTAACTACTTCATCTGCCACAGCTCCTGTTGACTCCTTTCTCATTGTGCTCTAGTGCTGGGTCTCTACTGTCACGGTGAACTCAATGAGAGGTAAAGGGCTCAGTCTGGAGATGGAGATGGGGACAGAGGTGGAGACGAGGAAATGGCAGAGTACCTGAATGGCGGCTGTCAAGAAGACAACATCCTTTAGGTGCTGCTGTTCCCTGTACCATCTTGAGATCCAGGCCACCAGCCATCAAGTATCTATCCTCAGGGAAAGGTGCTTGAGCCATTGACCTCATTGAGAGGTAAATGGACCCATATACTGACATACTAAAGTACAGTGACAACCAGGCCCCAAATGAGGCAGATGAGTAGAAGAAAACCAAGGTTGCAAGGTCATAAATGGCAAGATCCACAGGTAAAACCTCAGCGTTGCTTCTTCCTCTTCCAATATATACTTCTTCTCTCTTGTACACACTTTGCCCTGGACACCAAAGAGCTAAACAAATACTCAGCCATGTGACGAGGGCAAGTAACCAGAATTGTGGTTAGTAGACACCAAAATGCACCTTTGCACATCTGGGTCCTTAAAATAACTCTCACATAAATCTTGGGGTCGCTGGTTATTAGGGGGAAAACGTACCTTCTTCAGAGATATTGCCAAGATTTTAATCTTGGATAGCCAGAACATGCCTATCCAATGATTTCATTTTGGTGCCGCATGCATACTTGCAAATACTGATTCTGTCTGTCTGTCTGTCTGTCTATCTATTATCTATCTATCTATCTATCTATCTATCTATCTATCTATCTATCTATCTATCCTTCTCTCATATACTACATCCTGATGCATTTACCCTCCTTCCTCTCTTCCCACATCATCTCCCCCACCCCCAGGCCCCGACCTCATCTCTTACCCCAAATCTACTTCTCTGTTTCCCTTTAAAAATGAGCAGGCCTGCCGGGCATGTCACCCACCCATGGCCTAATGAGCTACAATACGACCTGGTACATATCCTCATAGCATCGAGGCTGAAGAAGGCAACCCAGTAGGAGGAAAAGGGTACCCAAAAACAGGCAAAAGAGTCAGAGATACCCCTTCGCTCCCACTAGAGCACCAAGCTACGCTTTTAACTTTTTTTTTTTTTTTTCTGAGCTGGGGACCGAACCCAGGGCCTTGCGCTTGCTAGGCAAGTGCTCTACCACTGAGCTAAATCCCCAACCCCCAAGCTACGCTTTTAAATTCAGGTTCTTCCATTGACATTTAAGTAAAAGCTGGCTGTGCAAATCAGCTGTTTTCACTTATAAGCGCTGAATGTCATTTATTTTAGCATTGAATGGAAAAAGTTTATTTAGACAAGATGTCAAACACCCACTTTTAAGTTTCTTATCAAATATTTTCACATAAGAAATAATTTTGAAGCCTGCTGTGCTGCCGTATGTCTGGCGTCCCAGCCCTTAGGGGTTGAAGGAGGCAGGAAGATAAAGAATTCACAGTCATTCTCAACTACATAACTAGTTCCAGGACAGCCTGGGCTAAAGGAGACCCTGGCTCAAAAACCAAAACAGCAATCAACAACAACAACAAAAGAATTCTAAAAACTAAAAGTTATAAAAATAACTTAATAGGCACATTTAATACATTTAATTTTGAAGCTATGTGGAGATAAAAGCATATTTATTTCCCAAATTCAATCTAAAGTAATCTTCATTCATTCAGCTAACTCTTTTGGACAGTTTATATTTCCCTGTTAAGTGCTGTTATTGTGAAGGGTGTAGAGCATGGCTCCTGGTTTGTCTGTCGAGGTCAGCGGACAACCTCTGTGAAATGGAGTCAGCTCTCTTTTCACTTTTGTGTCGTTTTTGAGAATTGAACTCAGGTTGTCATGATTTACAGCAAGTTTTTCTACTGGCTGAGCCATCATGCTGGACTCCTGTGTGTGTGAGTGTGTGTGTGTGTAAATGTGTATATATATGTATATGGGTGTGTCTGTGTATATCTGTGTGTGTGTATATGTGTATGTATGTGTGTGTGTCTGTGTGTATATGTGTGCGTATATGTATTATGAGTATATATGTGTGTATGTGTGTGTATGTATGTGTATTTGTGTGTATGTATGTATGAGTATGTGCATGTATATGTGTATATGTGTGTATGTATATGTGCATGTATATGTGTATATGTGTCTATATGTGTGTCTGTGTGCATATGTGTGCATGTATGTATATGCGTGTGTATCTGTGTATATATATGTGTGTATGTATATGCGTGAATGTGTGTATGTGTATGTTTTAGTTAGAATTTTACTGCTATGAATAGATACCATGACCAAGGCAAGTCTCATAAATAACAACATTTAATTGGGGCTGGCTTACAGGCTCAGAGATTCAGTCCATTGTCATCAAGGTGGGAGCATGGCAGCATCCAGGCGGGCATGGTGCAGGAGGAGCTGAGAATTCTACATCTTCACCCAAGAAGCCAGGAACACACTGGGCATCCTCAGGCGGCTAGGAGGAGGGTCTCCAAGCCCACCCCCACAGTGACACCCTTCCTCCAACAAGGCCACACCTTTTAATAGTGCCACTCTCTGGGAGCAGCATACACAAACCGTCACAGTGTATGGATATGTGTGTATGTATGTGTATGTGTATGTATGTATGTATGTATGTATGTATGTATGTATGTATGTATGTGTATATGTGTATATATGTGTGTCTGTGTATATACATGTGTGTATGTGTGTATGCGTGTGTGCCATATGCATGGTATATGTGTGCAGGTGCTAGTACTCATGAGTGTGCATGATATAGGGGAGGACATGAGGAATCCTGCTTTACTTCTCTGCACCTTATCCCCTTGAGGCAGAGTCTCCCAGTCAAGCTAATTTAACAACCTATGTTGTAAAATATTATTATTTTTTTTATACTGTTTAACAGGAAGAGGTCCGGAGGGAGAAAGGGAAAGAGGGAGGGACAGAACATTTAAATGTACAAGCATTTAAACCCCATTTTCTTTTAGCATGGCCACTCTTACACCAATAATTGTTAGTACAGGAAAAATGATTCGTATCAAATGTTTACTGAAGTCCAGTAGCCAAAGACAGCAACACTGCAGTGCCTTTGTGGCCACTGTTTTCTTCGTTGGGTTACATCACTGATGACTAGCATC
Organism: Rattus norvegicus; assembly: GCF_021556685.1. Taxonomy (NCBI): domain Eukaryota; kingdom Metazoa; phylum Chordata; class Mammalia; order Rodentia; family Muridae; genus Rattus; species Rattus norvegicus. Next base: position 64,759,851 of record NC_141546.1, on the reverse strand, counting down.
TGGTGAAGGAGGTGATATTAGGGAGACTAATGGAACCTTCTCTCAGACAGGATTAAGGCCACACCCCTAGTGAACTACAGATAGGAAGCTTCGGCACTTCTGTCTTTTGCCTTCACTATCTGGTAGTAGGAACCTGTGTGGTTAGTATGTTCTGTGTTCAAGTTCTGCTAATGTCTTATTGCTTGGTCTGGGAAAAATTGTTCTAAGTGTTCTGTGTTCCAGTCCTCTGATTTTTAGTGGGAATGACATAGGACAGCACAGGTGAGACAACAGAACAGTTCTAGCTGTGTAAACTTCCTGTAACTGTCAGGTGTTAAGTATATTTAGGTGTTAAACATGAAAAATATTTTACATTTTCATATCTAACTCCTGTGTGAAATAACCCTATACATTTAATTTTCTTAAGGGGAAGGCTGACCACATATTTTCCATTTTTACTTATTTACTTCTTTATTTTTTTCGTGGTAATGAGAACCAAACATAGGACTCTCACATACTAGAGAGCACTCTACCATTGAATTATCTCCAACCATCACCATGTGTGTGTTAATGTCCTTCATATTACTGATTTGGGAGTCAGAATAGGTTTCTCTATATGAAATATCTATACACTAAATATTCGAGTGCATATTACTTGTACAATGTTAGGTAGCAAAGATTTTGATGCTTAAACCCTATCCTATAAAGAACTTGTACTCATCTTCCTTCCTCAGCCATTGAGTGCTGGTATAGCAAAGAGGAATCTTTTTAAGAAAAGAGATATGAAATCTCAAATTAAGCCAAAGAATGCATTTATATTTTGAATATAAATAATGCTCAGTGCCTAGAGGTACTTTTCACCAAACCTGATTTGATACCCGTATGGTTGAAACAGAGAACTGACTCCTACTCTAGGGTGAGCTTGAGTACACACACACACACACACACACACACACACACACACACAGAGAGAGAGAGAGAGAGAGAGAGAGAGAGAGAGAGAGAGAGAGAGGTTTACAAGGTCAAAGTGAGGTGAGGTGCACTTTAATCACAACTCTTGGGAGGCAAAGCAGGGAGATCTCAGGCCAGCCAGCGAAGGCTACATGATAAGACTGTCTCAGGAAAAGGAAAAAATGAGAAACTAAGTAAGAAAAGAAGAAAGGAAGGAAGGAAAGAAGGAAGAAAGGAAGGAAGAAGACAAAAACATGTGACTGTAAAGTACAAGATAGCACAACATTTAAAGCTGGGTAGTGTTTGCACATGGCTTTAATTCCAGCACTGAAGAGGCAGATGGCTGAGTTTGAGGTCTACAGAGTGACCAGGACAGCCAGGGCTGCACCGAGAAAATCTCTCTTAAAAAAGCCAAAACAAACAAATAAAAAACAAAAAAGTTAAAAATCAATAATTATTGCAAAACCGAAAACATCTACTAATTAATGAATTGATTATATGTTATATGTTTTCTTACAGGTTTTCCTTCATACTATACATTTTCATTTTTCTTTTTTAAAGATTTATTTATTTTACGCATATATGAGTACATTGCAGCTGTCTTCAGACACACCAGAAGAGGGCATCAGCTCCCATTACAGACGGTTATGAGCCACCATTGGGCTGCTGGGAATTGAACCCAGGACCTCTGGAAGAGCAGTCAGTGCTCTTAACCTCTGAACCACCTCTCCAGCCCCATGTTATACATTTTAAACATCTCTTTTTCTTCTTTAATGATTTTAGGATAATTTTTAAGAAGCATTGTTTTTGAGGAGGCTGAGTCACACAGTGCAGCCCAGGTGCTGACCCTGAACTGTCCTCTATTTTCCTGTCTCCTTGTCCCCAGTGTTGAGGTTCTAGGCATACACCATTATCCTGTCCATGATTATTTTTGTAAAGACAGGATCTCACCATGTCTTTTTCCTTGGCTTTCATGTAGACAAAGCTGGTCATAAACTCCAGAGGCCACCAGTCTCTGCCTCCTGAGACCTGGGAATAAAGGCATGCACTACTATATCCTGCCATCTTTTTTCTTTTTGTTACATGGTTTCCTGTTAGTCCAGGCTGGCCTTGAACTTGACGTACAGGTAAGAATGACTCGGGTTCCTGATCCTGATATGGTTATAGGCAGACCATAAGATAGGCAGCTGTCAATAACCAAAAGATGCCCCAACATAAAACAAGGACACATGCTCCACTATGTTCCTAGCTGCCTTATTTATAATAACCAGAAGCTCGAAAGAACACAGATGTCCTTCAACAGAGGAATGAATATAAAAATGTGGTACATCTACACAATGGAGTACTACTCAGCTGTTAAAAACAATGACTTCATGAAATTCTTAGGCAAATGGATGGAACTAGAAAATATCATCCTGAGTGAGGTAACTCAATCACAAGAGAACACATGTGGTTTGCAGTCACTGACAAGCTGATATTAGCCTAAAAGCTTAGAATACCCAAGATACAATTCACAGACCACATGAAGCTCAAGAAGAAGGAAGACCAAAGTATGGATGCTTCTTCAATCCTTCATAGAAGGAAGAACAAAAATACTCACAGAGGAAATATGGAGACAAAGTGTGGAGCAGAGACTGAAGGAAAAGCAATCCAGAGACTGCCCTACCTAGGTATCTATCCCATATGCAGCCACCAAACCCAGACAATATTGCTAATGCCAAGAAGTGCAGTCTGACAGGAATTTGATATAGCTGTCTTCTGAGAGGCTCTGCCAGTGCCTGACAAATACAGAGGTGGATGCTCACAGCCAACCATGGGACTAAGAACAGGGTTCCCAATAGAGAAAGGACTGAAGTAGCTGAAGGGGTTTGCAACCTCATAAGAACAACAATATCAACCAACCAGACCCCTCAGAGTTCCCAGGGACTAAACCACCATCCCAAGAGAACACAGGGATGGACCTATGGCTTCATGCACATATATAGCAGAGGAAGGCCTTCTCAACATCAATGGGAAGAAAGACCCTTGGTCCTGAGAAGGCTCAATGCCCCAGTGTAGGGGAATGTCAGGGCAGGGAGGTGGGAGGGAGTGGGTGGATGGGTGAGGGAGCACCCTTATAGAAGCAAGGGGAAGGGCAAATGCGATAGCAAGTTTCTGGAGAGGAAACCCAGAAAGGAGATAACATTTGAAATGTAAATTAAAAAATGCAATAAAAGACAATTTTTTCAATGATCAGATATTTTATTCTAATTCTTCCTTCCTCCCTTCCTTCTTAAAATTTGAGGTAGAGTCTCCTGTCGCCCATTCTGGCTTTGACTTCACTGTACAGCCAAGTATGACCTTGAATTCCAGACTTTCCTGCCTCTTCCTACCAGGGACACATGTTCCAGTCCTTCTTTAACACTCCCATTTCATCAGGTACTTTACAGATAAAGACACAAAGGCATAGAAAAGTCACACAATTTGCCTAAAGTCAAACTGAAATTTGAGGCAGACAAGTACGAAGCCTTCATCATTGAGCTAAAACCAAAGGACAAAACCATCCTGCCTCAGGCTCCAGAGTGCTGCAATTACAAATGTGAGCCCCCATCATGGGTTAGTTACTTCTTTCTTCCCCTCTGTCTGTCTTTCTGTCTATCTGTCCGTCCATCACTCCTTCCCTCCTCCCTTCTCTCCCTTTACTCCCTCCCTTCATCCCTCCCTCCCTTCTTTCCTCTTTTTATTCCATCTTCCCCCTTTCCTTCCCTCTTTCTTCTCTTCCTTTCTTTCTTTTTAAAGTTGTGCTATGTACTGGGCTATGTACTGGAATTCTGGGTAATAGAGAATGACCCTGAACTCTAACCCTGACTTCACTTCTTAAGTGCTGAGATTAGAGACATGGGCCTAGTATAGGTTTCATTTTTTTTCTTTTCTTAATCACTTGGTTCTCAGGAAGCTACAGTATCTGACATAAAGGTAGTAGGTATATGTGCTTATTCTATTCTTGATTTTAATGGGAAAGCCACTGCAGCGTCCCCAGGAGGATGATGTAATTTGACCTTGAAGTGAGCTTTCTGAGAAAGACCCTCTCCTTCCATCTGTCTAGAAGCTTTATTGACTCACTAGTGGACAGTTAATGTTAATGTCTTTTAGCATTGCTCACAATTAAATATGGCTTATTTCCTTTGACCTTTTAATTATGTTCATTATAGCAATAGATTTCCTAATGCTGAAAGCTATTCTTTGGGAAAATCCCTACGAGACAGACACGGGGAATTGATTTATTTTGGGGTGTGTGTGTCACTTTATCCTTCTAATTGTTCATTAACATTGATAGTCTTGGGGAAGATGGCTCTGTCCTGGGTTTTAGGTGTTTTCTTTGTTATGTCGTCACATTTAGTCGAATCTATGTAGATCATTGTGGCCTTGAACTCTTTATAATCCTCCTGCCTCAACCTTGAGACTTTAGTTTTAGATCAACTCTTTGTTAGCATTTGCTACTACAGTTTGATCCTGTGTTAGCCTGATTTCTCATTTGGAGGAAACAAAAACAATTCCAAGCTGATGGAAATGGGTTCCCACCAAGGGTGTGTCTGAGTTAGGATTACGGTTACTGTGGTGAAGCAGCATGACCAGCTCGAGCTGAGGAGGAAAGGGTTTACATTCATCTACTGTTCATCATTGAAGGAAACCAGGATAGGAACTCAAACAGGGCAGAAACAGGGAAGCAGGAACTGATGCAGAGGCCATGGAGAGGTGCTGCTTACTGGTTTGCTCCTAATGGTTTACTCATATTGGTTTCTCATGGAACCTGGGACCACCAGATCAGGGTTGGCGCTACCCATGATAGTCTGGGCCTTCACCCATCTGTCACTGATTAAGAAAATACCTTACAGGCCTGCCTACAACCAGACCTTATAAAGCAATGTTCTCATTTGATGTTACCTCCTCTCGGATGACTCTATCTTGTGTCAAGTTGACATAAAACTATCCAGTACAGGTGTGGCACTCACTTAGAATCCAGCAGTCTGGGTTCAAAGGATCACTGAGTTATATATTGAGTTGGAGGCTAGCCAGGACTATACTGTAAGACCCTGTCTCAAAACAAGAGGAGAGAAGAGGAAGAGAGAAGAAGAGAGAAGGAGAAGAGAGAAGACTGAGAAGAAGAAGAGAGGAGAAGGAAAGAGAGGAGGGAAGGAGGGGTTGAGGGAAGGGAAGTAGAAAGGGGGAAGGAAGAAAGAAAGGTAAGGATTCATGAAGACCTTTGTAAGTTTCTGGGAATATAAAAACGCTAAACTGTGAGGAGGTAGCACACTTAGGAACTTCCTCAATGTGGAGACCACTTTGTTCTTGCCACCACCAATCACCACTCATTTAGGCATTACTCTGTCAATGCACCCAACAGAGACCCCGTGGTACATCAGAGCTGTGGTCTCTGCTGTCTCTGGAGGCCAGGAGTATAGGAAAAGTATAGGAGTTGAAAAATCCTACAATATATCCTGTGTAAAACGGAGCCCAGGATTCTCATGCAGTGGTACCTATCTTTAATCCAGACATTCAGGTAGCAGAAGCAGGAGGGTCGCTGTGAATTCAAGTCTACACAGAGAGTTCCAGGACAGCAGAACTATACAGAAGAAATGGTTGGAAGTTTCTGGAAATATAGAAAATTAAACTTGGAGGAGGCTGCCCACTTAGGTCTCAGCATGGAGACAATTTTGCTCTTGCCACTGCTGGCCATCACACATTAAGGCATTACATTGCCACCTCACTGAACAGAGTTCAGTGAACTCGGAAAAACAAAATCAAAGATGGAGACTTGACAAGACCTCCAGTGATCAAATGGCAGAAGTCCCAGCTAATGAAGGAAGGAGGCGGGAGGTCCTTCCTCTACATTTTCTAGGTGGGCTATCAATGTATTGGATGATGTTCACTCAGATACTGAGGGCAACTGTTCTTAACTCATCCTGATGACCCAGATCTTAAACTTTTCCACGAACACCCTCTCAGACACACCCAGCTATCGGGGCATCCCTTGGCTCAGGCAAGTTGGTACATGAAATGAACCATCTGTCAACTTGACTTTGGTCTTCCCTCCCTCCACCTTCTTTCTCTTTTCTTTCTTAGACAGCAACTCATGTCTCAGGCAGGCCTCAGACTACCTGTGCAATGGAAGATGACAGCTATGCCCAATTTAGGGTTTGGTGCAAGCCAGGCAAACACCTCATTGACTATGCACCACCCCAGCAGGCTAGCATTTCCTCCCCCCCCTCCCTCCCTCCCTTCCTTCCTTCCTTCCTTCCTTCCTTCCTTCCTTTCTTCCATTCAAATACATTGCTTATCTTCTTTCTGTTTTCTTTAAATTTTGCTATTAGCCTTGTGCTAAATTGGTGAATTTTTTTTACATTCATATATTTGAATTTGATTTTTTTTTTTGTTTATTTGGTTTCTTGAGACAAGGTCTGACATAGTCCAGGCCTTAAACTTGCTGTGTATCCAAGGCACAGACATACACAAAATAAAGATTTTAAACATAACGTTTTGCATTGTAGTGGTCCTAACAATCACAATTCACTGTCTAATTCTGAAATATTTTCATGAAGCATGACTTTCTTATCTAATAAGAGTCTACCAGAATAGCATTATTTACAAAGGTTTACATTTAATTAGCTATAGATTATTTTGACAATTAAATATATGCAAATATACAAAGCCATTAAATCCAACATACCTAAAGCATGGAAGAAAGTAAGCAGAAGCATACAAGAGACTTTTACAGTTTTTCAGAAGTTGTGATTAATCTCAATTATTCACTTGATAAGCTAAAAAATTACCTTGGAGATGGGTCTTTGAGCATACCTGTGAAGAAACAATCTTGACTGAGTTAACTGAAGTGACAAGACCTGACCACTGTGGATGACAGCATTCCTTGGGATGAGATATAGGATCCACATAAAAAAGAGAGAGTGAGTTGCATTCGGAAATTCATGTCTCTCTGAATCCTGGCTAAGAATGCCTCATAACCAGCTACTCTAAACACTGGCTGCTTTAACTCTCCCTGCTTTCATGGTCAAGACCCTTGGACTGTGAGCTCAAATAACCCCCATCTCCCATGGTTGTTTTGGTCAGAATGTTTTATCACAGCAACAGGAAAAGAAAGTAGCCTGGCATTTAATTTATCAGCAGTAGATGTTACTGGTAATTGTCCTTCCTTTTTTCATTGCTGGGTATCAAGACTACATCCTCACACATTCTACACAAGTCGCCCCCCTTCCCTGACATTATTATGCAACACTTCTATGACATTTCTCCCCATCTCTCAGTACTTCTATTTATCCTTTAAGGTTCTTCTTTGCTTCTACCATTTTGGTTTTTTCTCCAAAATGGCCTTTTGCTTTCTTTCCTCCCATTCTTTTCTTCCAATGTCCAGTTGTACCCAAATGATGCAAGCATTCGCGTTTCTATTTGGATGCCTTATCTGAGCTCCAATGTCAATATCTGAAGGACTGCATTATGTCCTTTGAACATTTCAGTGACAAGTCATATGCTGTGTGTCCAAAATAGATCTGGTGGTCAAACCCTCTCCTCCCTCCTTCCTCCTCCCTCCTCCCTCCTCCCTCTTACTTCATCTAATCTGCTTCTCTTTGGTTTACTTTCCAGTAAATTATAGCATGATACTTTCATTATTTTACTTACAGTTATTGCATTTGTGTAACTTCTCTCCTCTAGGTTACCTGGATCAAGCCATGATCTCTCATTTTACATCTTCCTTTTCTCCTTCCTCTCAGTTCCCATTTCATCCCAAGCAATAGCTTTAGTAAGAAATTTGCAAGCCATCTTTGTCTTACAATTCTTTAATGCTTACAGATAATTCTTAGGATAACAGAAGGAAAAAGCACTATAATCATTATACTTAGGAGACTGAGCAATGAGGTTTATCAGGAGTCCCAGGCCTGTGTAAGCTTCAGAGTAGGTCTCTAAAAGTAAAACAAGGAGCTAGATAGATGGCTCAGGACTAAGAATACATGCTGCTCTTATAGAGGATCTTTTCCATCTCAGTATCCACATGGTAACCTGCAACCATTCATAATTTCGATGGGGGGGGGAGTGATCCCAGGTTCTTCTGCAAGATCAACAAGTGATCTTAACAACTGAGCAATTTCTCCACCCCCATTGCTATCATTTATATAGTTACTTATTTCTTTATTTACCAAATAACAAATTTTCATCCTTTAGGTATCTGTATAAAAATGCTAAAAAAAAATCTTAATTGTAACTCCTATGTCATTATATACCTTTTCCTTTAAAGGTTATACTTATTTTTAATGTATGTATGTGTGTGTATGTATGTATGTATGTATGTATGTATGTATGTATGTATGTATGTATGCCTCATGTATGTACATACACCATATGTCTGTCAGGTACCTGAGGATGCCAGAAGAGCATACCAGATCCCCTTGAGCTGGAACTACAAACAATTCTGCTACCATGTGGGTGCTGAGAACCAAACCCAGGTCCTCCGCAAGAGCACTAATCACTCTTACTGGCTGAAGCATCTGTTTTGCCCCTGTGTACATTCTTAAGGGTCCCATGGCTGTCGTACTTATGCTTATTGTGTGAATACTTATGCAAGGAACATCTCTGCAACTAGAATACATGCGTCATCAAAAAGATCCTCCTTGGTCTAACACAAAATTCTGTAGGAATCCAAAGCTGTCCTCCTACCTTAGCCACTTCAGTGTTAGATTTGTAGGAGTCTCTCTTTACCATTATATTGTTAACATAATATTTTCACTGTGCTTATGTGAGTGAATGAATAAACGAGTGAATGAAGGATGACTAGAGTCATTAACACCTCTGCAGATCTTCAACTATCTGTTGACTTTAGTATTCTAAATGTCTCATCGTAGCAGTCAAGTTGTGTGGAAAATAATGGGTGCCCTGCAACATGAATTTTCTATGTAATTTACAACTACACACTTCCGTGATTCCGTAAGGTCAGCTTTCTCTGCATACAGAGATAATCTGACTGGAGGAAGTTGAGCTGTAGAATCTCATGCTTAAAAGCTACGTCTGTAGCAAGACCATTAGAGAAGAGATGATTCACTTCAGGTCATTGGTCTGTATTCGGAAGTCCAGACTTGAGAAATAAGTAAACAATGGTGACCCTTAAAAAGATATTGAGTATTTTCCACAGCGCTGTATATTTCCACTCTATTCCTCTGCTGTGGCATTAATCAGAACCAAGAATTTATGGTTCAGAAGCACGTCATTGCCATAATTGCATTAACTGTGAAGACAGTTTCACTGACAACAGGCCACTGTCACAGACACAGCAAACTTGAGGATATAGTATCACAGGCTTCAAGCAGACTTACACTGGAGTCTGGCTCTGTGGTAGTCTTCTTTAGCTTAAGAAACATAACTTTTATCTCCTAGTGCTGAGCAGTTATCAGTGTTGACTGCTTCCTTCCGACCAATGACATTTATAGAAACCAGGTTTTTTGAAGTTCTCCATGTGATGGCTGGTACTGAGCCAGTGTTTTCTACCTCTGCCCTCTTTGTAACTGCCTAGTTCACTGAGTCTTGGGTAAGGCTCGTTTCTTCACTACTCACTCATTCCTTAGCATTTTTGTTGTACACAACCATTAATTTGTCTAAGATCCTAGAAGCAGTGGACTTAGGGGACAGAGTATGAATCAGGTTTTTTTCTTTTTTAAGACTTTATTTATATATGTGAGTTCACTGCTACTGTCTTCAGACATACCAGAAAAGGGAATTGGATCCCCTCACAGATAGTTGCGAGCCACCATGTGGTTGCTGGGAGTTGAAGTCAGGATCTCTGGAAAAGCAGTCAGTGATCTTAACCACTGAACCATCTCTCTAGCCCATAAATCGGTTTTTATAGATTTTTTTTCCTGTGCATACAGTGCACTGTGATTTTTTTTATCTTTATTAATGTGAGTATTTGTAATTTACATTTCTTTTTTTTTATTAACTTGAGCATTTCTTATATACATTTCGAGTGTTATTCCCTTTCCCGGTATCCGGGCAAACATCCCCCTCCCCCCTCCCCTTCCTTATAGGTGTTCCCCTCCCAACCCTCCCCCCATTGCCGTCCTCCCCCCAACAGTCTAGTTCACTGGGGGTTCAGTCTTAGCAGGACCCAGGGCTTTTCCTTCCACTGGTGCTCTTACTAGGATATTAATTGCTATCTATGAGGTCAGAGTCCAGGGTCAGTCCATGTATAGTCTTTAGGTAGTGGCTTAGTCCCTGGAAGCTCTGGTTGCTTGGCATTGTTGTACATATGGGGTCTCGAGCCCCTTCAAGCTCTTCCAGTTCTTTCTCTGATTCCTTCAACGGGGGTCCTATTCTCAGTTCAGTGGTTTGCTGCTGGCATTCGGCTCTGTATTTGCTGTATTCTGGCTGTGTCTCTCAGGAGCGATCTACATCCGGCTCCTGTCGGTCTGCACTTCTTTGCTTCATCCATCTTGTCTAATTGGGTGGCTGTATATGTATGGGCCACATGTGGGACAGGCTCTGAATGGGTGTTCCTTCTGTGTCTCTTTTAATCTTTGCCTCTCTCTTCCCTGCCAAGGGTATTCTTGTTCCCCCTTTAAAGAAGGAGTGAAGCATTCACATTTTGATCATCCGTCTTGAGTTTCATTTGTTCTAGGCATCTAGGGTAATTCAAGCATTTGGGCTAATAGCCACTTATCAATGAGTCCATACCATGTATGTCTTTCTGTGATTGGGTTAGCTCAGGTTTTTATAGATCTTGATGGTCTTTTTTTGATGTGACATCTATATCTCCAGTCATTTGAAAACATCTCTTTTTGATGTTTTGCTCAAGTTCTGTTTCTAGGATGTTATGGGTGCCTGCTTCACCCAGGCACTCAGGAACATGGGTTTGCTTGTGTGATGTGAGCAGCTTATCCCTAATACCCTAGCTTTCGCAGCTCTGTTTATACGTCTGGATTTTAGCTTTCCTCCCTTGGGGAAGCATAGATGACACAGGGATAAGAATTTTTGTAAGAGGCTTATAGTGATAATCAGAGAACAAGATACGGAAGACAGTGTGAATATAAGTTGGCGGGTATTACATCCGCAAGCCCATGAAATCTGTAGTTGGCTAATTCTCATTCATTTGGGAAGTAGTGAGAAAGGCATTGCTGTTGAACAAAATGATAAACCCAAAAGACATGGCTCCTAATACATAATTCCATCTATACAGGCATCACTTTAGTACAGGAATAGAAACAAGACCTGAACATGTGGCTTAGTTGGTTAAGTGTCTGCCTGGTATACACAGCTGGGGTCTGGTCTTTGGCACCATCTATATCATAATGGAACATTCTCATCATCCAGGCAGTGGAGGCAGAGGAATCAGAAGATCAAACTTCTTTTCAGCATCATAGGGTGGTCAATGCTTGTCAGTTAAGATGCTGTCTAAGCAAAGCAACACATACACACACATACACACACACACACACACACACACACACACACACACACACACACAAAGAAAACCTGAGTAGTGTGTGCATACACAGAGTTTATGTTTTGTTTAGATTAGTTTAGTTTAGTTTAGACTTTAGTTCAGAGTTTCCTATTCTTTCACCACCAAACATTTCTAAGGAATGAGAAGCAGACTAAAGGAATGTTTAAGCAGATCTTTGCAATCCACTCCATACTGGCCAACTAGCCAGATGAGACAGTGAACACCTGTAATCCCAGAATTTGGAAGGTTGAATCAAGAGGATCCTTTAGAATTCTAGGATATCCTGGGTAAATATAGTAAGATGTAGTCTAAAACACAACACCAAATAGGCAGTGGTAACGCGCATCTTTAATACCAGCACTTGGGAGGCAGAGACCGGCAGATCTCTGAGTTGGAGGTTAGCCTGGTCTACAGAGTGAGCTCCAGGACAGCCAGGGATATACAGAGAAACTCTGTCTCTGAAAACAAACAAACAAGCAAACAAGCAAACAAGCAAAACACACACACACACACACACACACACACACACAGAGAGAGAGAGAGAGAGAGAGAGAGAGAACAACATATCAATGAATGCAACAAACGAATTACCATATACTATTCCCTTTCAAAGACCTAAGCACAAACTAAGATATAAAGCAAAACAGCAATTTAAAATTCCCATTGTGTGCTAAGAGGTAAGGGTGTTTATCTATGGCAACATTAACTGCCAATCATAAGCAAAAACCACATCCTTCCTAGATAATGAATGCAGAAGGAAGAGAGCTGGGAAGGGAGTGAGCAGCAAACATTTTATATTAGCTGTTAAAGCACCAACGCTGTAGAATATGACAGTGGCACATCTTTGACTGAGATTACCATCTTTCGGCCAGGTGATTAAGAGTACTTGATCCTTTGGAGGGTGACGTAAGTTCCATTCCCAGTACCCACCTTGGCTGGTACACGATTGATTGTAACTTCAGCTCCACAGTATCTGAGACTCCTTTGGCCTGGTTAGGCACGTATGTACAAATTCTTGCAACCAGATACATGAACACATAAATAAATAGTGTAATAAATCTTTAAAAAGAAAACAATCTGACATGGTGGCCCCCTCCTTCAATCCCAGCACTCAAGAGGCTAAAACAAGCAGATCTCTGCAAATTCCAGGCCAACATGGTTTGTGTATTACACTAAAGTCCAGGCCAGCAAGGGCTAAACAGTGGGACACTGGAGAGAGAGAGAGAGAGAGAGAGAGAGAGAGAGAGAGAGAGAGAGAGAGAGAGAGAGAGAATACTTATCCTTTGTGGTCTGTTTGGTGAAAGGATCAGTTTAATAGTCTTAAAAGGGTTAGAATCCTCTCTGAAGAAAACTGATTTTGCTAACATTTCTACGAATCTAACTTGATTGTAAAGTTTAGAGCTATGAAATGTTTAAAGAAACTCCTTTTTTAAGCTTCAAATCCTCTTACCATCTGTGTTTGTCAACACAGATGAGGAACAGAATTGATAGAATGAACACACACATACACACCCCCCACCCCACCCCACACACAAGAGGATATACTACAGCATGGTCCAACTGGTCCAACAATGCCTGCCTACCAAAGAAAGGTCAAAGAATCCAGTAGTTGTCCAGTCCTGAGGCTGGATGTCTTAGCTGCCCTTTGGTATGCACAGGGATCCTAGAGAAGTAGGAACTTCCCAGCAAGAGCTAGGGCAGGCAGACAAAGAGTGAAAGCTTCTTCCTTCCTCCATTTCCCCTTTATAGGTTCTCACCCAAAGGGCATGGCTCACATTAAAGGTGGATTTTTCCCACCTCAAAAGATACGAACCAAAGTTGAGTCTTCATACCTCAAATGATTAAATTAAGAAAAATACCTGACAGGTGTGCCCAGTCACTTGCGTTTTTGTTAACTCCAGTTATAATTGACAACCAAGAAAAACCATCTCACCAACACAGCATACAACCTTCTGTGACCATTTGTACTCAGCTCCAAGGGATCTGACACCTCTGGCCTTTGGTCACTGGCATTCATGTACACATACCTACCTGTAGCTACACATATCTACACATAATTAAAAATAACAAACATAACTCTTTTTAAAAGGATCTCCTACAGCTGCTCTTGGTGGCACACATCTATAATTCCAGCACTTGGGAGGCATCAAGATTACCAAAAGTATTAGGCAAGTCTGGTCTTCAGGGAGCTGAGGGCCAGCCAGTGTTACACAGGAAGACCCTGCTTCAAAAGATCAAACCCAAACAAAAAGTAATTTTCATTGTATATGAAAATTGTTTATTATTATCTTTATAAAATCTATCTACATATTATTATTGTTAAATACAGTGAGAATTTTTTGCCAGGGTGGGTAGTTAAGATAGGGTCTCAGTGGCTAGCCTGGAATTCACTAGGATGTCTAGGTTGGCCTTAAACTTCTGATGCTTCTACTATTTCTAGCTACTTAGCATCGGGCCTGGGAAGTGTGTATGTATCATCATACCCGGAAAAAGCTTTGTGTTGACTCTGTCAGGTCTTTCACTGACTGTTAAATAGTGTATACTTTTTATTTTGATTTTTTCTATTCTCTTATCTTGGGGCATCTGGGGGAACAGAGTGTCATGAGGGCTATGAGTCTTCTCACCATCTTGAGGGTTCTGTAATCTTAAGAAATTTAAGAGAGAAGTAGCTGTTAATCACGGTCCATCATTTTATTTTTTTCGGAAAAATGGTGATTCCTATAAAGGAATGTTTTGAATATTAACTTTTATATGAAAACTACCTAGTGCGTAACAGGAAATCAACTACCAGAAATATCTGTGCCTTTTTCTCAAATATTGTTTGACCTAGCCAGATTGGTATTGGTGAGTAGACAAGGGGAGGAAAGACATTGAAACATTGAAGACGGTTTCAAGAATTTGTTTCAAAGCATGAAATACTCTAGAAAGTACTCTGAGGCAAAGATAACTGCCCGACTGCAGTTACATGCACACAGTCTTCTTAGTCCAGATTTCTCCAGTCTCGATGCTAATCCTCATTCACACTGATGTGTCAACACTCATACTCTATCCTGCATGTTGAAAGTGATAAGGCCTTAGTGGGTTATTTCGTGAAGACTCTGCTGATAAGACTAGAGGTCTTGTGAAAGAAACACAAGAGCTCAGTGAACCACCTCAGCTGATAAAGACACTTGCTACCAGTCCTGACGGAAGCCACGTGGTGGAGGGAGACAACTGATTCCTGGTAGTTGTCCTCTCATAGTGTGTGTGTACATAAGACACTGGCAGTGTGTGCTATTTACAGACACACAAATACACATACACAATAAATAAACGAGAGAGAGAGAGAGAGAGAGAGAGAGAGAGAGAGAGAAGGAGTGATAAAGGGAGAAAAGAAACACAAGAGATTCTGTCCCTTTTTCTTCCCAAAGAGAAGACATCATTTCTGAACCAGGAAATAGGCACTCTCTAGAATCTAAAGTCTACGTGCTAAAAGTTGATGAGGGGCTTCTTGACTTCAGAAGCAGAAGACATAAACTGCTATTTGTCCTGGTTAGTTTTGCCAACTTGACAGAAGCTAGAGTCATCTGAGAAGAAAATATCAGCTGAGAAAATGCCTCTATCATACTCCATGTACGGGGAACTTTCTTGATGAATGACTGGTGAGGGAAGGCCCAGCTCACTAGGTATAATGCCATTCCTGGGCAGGATGTCCCGTGTAAAAATTTATTTTATTTGCCTGATATAATTGTCTCCAAAGGTTTCTGTCTGCTAACATAGTCCTGGGAGCTTCTAGCCTCCGCAGAAGCTTATCTAGGCCTAGAAGGCTTTCAACCTCCAAGACTTACTAATAAGCTCACCCTTTCTTGTTCTTTCAGATCTCTCACTGATTCAATTCAGCTGTCTGGCTCAAACTCCTTTCCAAGCTGACTTATTCAATCTTGCTTCTTTCTGCCTCTGCCTCAATTACTCTGCTTGGCCTCAAACTAACTCTGGCAATCTGTTCTTATCTTCTAGCTCCTTCTCATTCTCTGGCTTATTCGGTCTTCACCTGTGTCTAACTTGTTCTCTCTCTCTGCAACTTGTCTCTGTACAAGTGTCCCAGTAAAAACTGCCCTCTCTTCCCTCCCTCTGAACTGAACCCGCTTATGTTGCCTCTCTTTTCTCTTTCTTCACTCAAGAGTTGGGCATATCCTATTCTGTGAAATCTTTCTCTGATTTGTCACTCTGTCTACCACCCAATTGGACATCAGTTTCAAGCATAATGCTTCCTTCTACAAACTAACTCTATCTTCATTGTTTTTTCAATTTTTATTGTTTAATTTATTTACATTTTCATCGTTGCCCCCCCAAATTGATCCTCCCTCCCAGTGTTCCTCATTCCATTCCTCCTCTCCCTTGCTATAAGACGGTGCTTCCTCCCACCAGGCCTTCCCTGGGGCCTCATGTGTCTCAAGGATTAAGCATATCCTCTCCCGCTAAGGCCTGACAGGCAGACCTCGGTTATATTTGTGCCAGAGGCCTCAGACCAGCTCTTGCATGCTCCTGCTTGGTGGCTCAATCTCTGGGAACTCCCCAGAATGTGGGTAAGTTGAGACTGTTGGTCTTCCTGTGGGGTTGCTCTCCCCTTCAGCTTCTTCAGTACTTCCCCTAATTCAACCACAGAAGTCTTCAACTTCAGGTCAATGGTTGGGTGTATCTGCTTCTGTCTCAGTCAGCTCAGTAGGACCTCTCAGAGGACAGCCATGCTAGGCTCCTGCTGTAAGCACATCATAACACCAGTAAAATTGTCAGGTCTTGGTGCCCTCCCATGAGATGGATCCCAAGTTGGGCCGATCATTGGACCACCTTTTCTTCAGTCTCTTCTCTATTTTTGACCCTGCAGTTCTTTTAGACAGGAACATGTCTGGGTCAGAATTTTGACTATGGGTTAGTATCCCTGTCCCTCTGCTTAAGGCCCTGTCTATCGACTGGAGATGGGCTCTTCGAGTTCCCTCTCCCTAATGTCTGCCATTTGCCTAAGGTTACCCTCATGGAGTCTTCTCACCTACCGGGTCTCTAATACTTTCTAGAGGGTCCCCCCACCTGCCACTCCCCAGTGCTGCTTATTTCCATTTGCTCTCTTGGCCCTCTGGCCTTCTTTCCTGCCCCCACTCCCCCAAACCTGATTCTGTTTCCCTTTTCCCCTCTTCCCCTCTCCCACCCAGCTCTCTCCCTCCCTTTGCCTCCCATGATTATTTCCTTCCCACTTCTAAGTGGAATTGAACCATCCTCTTTGGGGCCTTTCTACTTTTTAATGTCATTGTTTAAAGGTGTGTACTAAGTGTGTGTGCATTACATCCACAGATCTAGAAGGTTTTCCTATCTAATCAGAGCAGTCATGTTGCTGACTTAAAATTCTTCTACTGGGAAATATAAGAAAAATAAGTCCTGGGAAAGCAGGCTGAGAAACAAATTGCTATTTGTCCTAGTTAGTTTTGTTAACTTGGCAGAAGCTAGAGTCATCTGAGAGGAAAATATCAATTGAGAAAATGCCTCTATCATACTCCCTATATGGGGAATTTTCTTGATGAATGACTGATATGGGAAGGTTCAGATCACTGGGTATAGTGCCACCCCTGGGCAGGTGTTCCTGGGGTATATAAGGAAGCAGGCTGAGAAAGCCAGGTGGAACTAGCTAATACGCATTATTCTTTGTAGGCCTTTGCTTCAGTTCCTGCCTCTATGTTCTTGCTTTGAGTTCCTATTCCTGTTCACTTCATGATGGACTGTGAATTTCAAACCTTTTCCTCCTCGTGTTGTGTTTGGTCATGATTACCACATCAGTGGAAAGCAAACAAGCTAAGACACTGTTGCTTCCTAGTTCTCTGTGATACTGTTATAAGAATTCAAATGAACTAAGAAATACACCGAAGACCAGGATTTATGTCTTCTCAATGTCAACCAAAAGAATGGGTTTGAACATTTGGTCCATCTCTTAATTTGCAATTTTAACTCATTTATCTTTTTATCTCTTGCTTCTCTAGCCCAAAGTAGAACTTGATTAAGTGAGTAAAAGATTCTTGCCAAAGCCTTGGCTCACACTTCAATCCAAGAGAATACTCCATACATTCGGCTTGTTAGTTTGTTTTCATCATTGGTTGGTTGGCTGGCTGGAGACATGTTCTCTCTCTGCAGTCTAGGTTTGCCTAAAACCCATGGAAACTCTCCTCTATTAGTTCTAGGTTTACAGACATGTTCTGTGATGTCTGGCTGAGGATATTTCTTTTAGGATGATATTCATTCCTTCTATAACAAAGGACCATTTGGAATCCTTATTTAATATCTAGTTACAGGAAAAAATTCCCCAAGCAGTGTTACAATTTTTCCGTTTGGCCACAGGAGACTCACAATTTATTCCATATCCTTTTCAACTTGTTTGTTAATAAATTTTTGTCACATGTGAACTAGAAAAAATATGGATTTTATGACTACTAGGGTTATTGATTTTTTTTTAAATTCTATCTTTTGAGAAAGTCTGGCTCTCTGCCTATCTGCAGGCTCCCAAACTACTTTATTTTCCTAAGTACCAGGGTCACAGGCATGCAGCAAGATGTCCACCTGTGCACCTGACATGGCGTACTATTGAATTCATGTACACCAGATTCTTATTAATCTGTTTTGTATTAAGTAATTTGTTTCCTTAATTTAGTGTTTGTTTATAAATTTGTTTTTGTAGCTTAGGCTGGCTTCAACTTCTGCTACGTAGCTGAAGATGACCTTGAACTTTTGATCTTCCTGCCTTCCAAGAATAGGGATGATAGGTTTGTACTTCTTACCCAGCCTTTGTTTTTACAAATGTTCATAAGACACTGAAACATTGAAAGGCAATGGAGACTTACGCTAAAAAACATGAAAATATTTTAATTGGGAGGTATAGAATTCTCTAGATTTTGCCACAAGAGCCAGTTAGATCTCTGTTTTACATTTTTTTTCATATTTTATTTCTAAGATTTGTTACCATTCTTAAAGACCATTCTTACTCTTTGGTGAATATGTAATTGGCACACATTAAGTATAGATGAAAGTAGGCCTTACTTTACCCATTTTGAGTGATAATTTGTTATCTCTGTGAAGAGCCAGGTCTGTGTTTTTCCATCATGGTGAAACTTGTAAAATGGAAAATTCCAGATCTTGAGAATGTGTTTAAAGATCATTTTATTCATAAAATCATGTACTTTTAGTAATGTTAGTTATAAATGTATTTCACTGACATGTTCTCATTTCTACTTTATAAGTATGGAGGGTGTGTTTAGAGATTTTAACTGGGCCTGGCACCATACATCATAATCACAGCACTGGGGAGGTTGAGACAGGAAGATCTTAAATCTGAGGCTAGCCTGACCTCCATAGTGAGACTCTGTCTCCATAAAAGAAACTCCAAAAAACAAAAACAGATCAGCAGTGAATGGGGAGGTAACAGACACCTATGCCCTTCAGTCTTGCTTATATAGATTTCTTCACTGTGGTAGAGTTGCGGGGGCATTGCCTTCTGTCTCCCTTCCTGCCATTGCCTTGGCTCCCACAGGATTTAAAGATTTTTTTGGTCTTTGTTTACTTATATTTCTGTTAAGAATCTTTTTGTGTGGTTTGTTATGAGAAGTTCAGGCTAGCTTGGTATTCATCCCTAGGCTGGTCTCAAACTGATGACAATCCTCCTGCCTCAGCTTCCTGAATGCTGGGATTATAAGAGTTGATCACCAGTTTTACTGACCTGAGAATCTATGACTTCTCAAGTCTCTACAAACACACAAACCTGCTTATTTATGAGACCGTGATTATGAAAAGAAACATGGCTATTGAATGTTTATCTCGTGACTTTTTTAGGGTTTTGTTGTTGTTGTTGGGTTTTGTTTTATTTTGTTTTGTTTTTTCAAGGTCTTGGTATATCATCCTGGGTGTCTTAGGATCTACTTTGTGAACCAGCCTGGCCTTGAACTGCCTCTGCCTCCTGAGTCCTGGGATTACAGCAGTATACCCCGCCTACTTGGCTTAATTAGTTTATGAAATGCTTTTGAAGCCCTTAAGAAGTCATTGCGATAACGTAAATTATACCCAATCTTAAATGAAAATTTGCCTTTAATGCATTGTCTCTCAGTATCCTTCCTCTGAGTTAGTATTTCACATTTATGGGGGATATTGGCCAAGAACTAGAGGGATTTTCTCTCTTAACTTTTCTTTGACATTAAAAAAAAAAAAACTCATGTGATAAAAGTCTTACAAATGTAAATTTCCAGTTGGTTCACTGGTCTATGATACATCTATGAGACATTTGCTTGACATCATCCAGTGCCCTTTCACCTACCTCCAACTAATGCAACTATATTCATTTTTAAACACTCAATTAAAATGTCAAATCATTACGTTTTTTTCGCTGCCCCCACCTACTCTTTTCTGATACCTTTTTTTTTTTCTTTCTAAAACTGTCTCACGCTAACGTAAACAAAGTCAAGAACGACTCTAAACTTCCCAGTTCTCTTGCCTCTGCTTCATTAATGTTCCTGCTTGGAGACTGAACCGAGATATCCTACGAATTAAGATATATCCCCAGTCCATCAATAGATTTGTTTATTAAGAAGGATTTTTCTGGTTTGATGTTTTTTGACAAAATGAAGCTATTATAGGCTGAAACACCACTTGTAGCCCACATGGGTCTGCATCAAGCTCTCTCTTGATCCTCTTGCATCAGCCTCCTGAGTCCTGAGATTCACAGTTGTTTGCCATATATTAACCACATATGTTAAGCATATTTATACTAGAGACTAGTAGAGTGGTGCATCGTGTCAATTAACTTTATGGCAGTGACCAGGAAGAACTGAAAGAAGCTGGCACTAGAGTAATTGACCCAGACAGTGTTTGTGAACATAGGCTGTATCAACAGCAAATTCACGGGAGTAGAGATGCTTAAAAGGTAAGGAAGGTACTAGGATTACATGAACCAGGGAAGGACGAAAACAACAAATATTGTCTGGTATAATGTATCCTTTAGGCAATAGACTAGACTGCAGGAGGAAAATTCACTTTCAGTTTGTGGAAAACGTCAAAGAAGTTTCATAACATATGCTGCTTCTAAGTGAAATATATAAATCATGTCTTGTTCACACTGAGTTTCAGTTTATTCTGTTTTAAAGGCAGTGTCTACATTTTAATCCAAGCTATCTTCAAATTTATGATGTAGCCCATGCTAGCCTTGAACTCTCAATGATTCTGCTTCAACCACTTGCTGAGCCTCAAGTTCTGGGTTATTGGAATGAGACAGCATGCCTGACTATATCATGTTTCTTAATTTTAGAGTATTTTCCTTCTATAAGAATAAAAAAGTACATTTAACCATTATGTTAGTAATTTCACGAAGTATCTAGTTCTCTGTCTTTTATTTGGAATAAAGTGTGTGTGTGTGTGTGTGTGTGTGTGTGTGTGTGTGTGTGTGTGTGTGTGTGTAAAGCAGGAATTGAAAGTTAGTTATCTATCTATCTATCTATCTATCTATCTATCTATCTATCTATCTATCCATCTATCTATCTGAGTACTGACTCTAGAACCCTACATATGCTAGATAAGTACTCTACCACTGTGCTGTGGCCTAGCCTTTTTTCACTTTTATTGTAAGACAAGTTATCAAAATTTGTCTAAATTGGCCTTGCACTCAACTTAATAGCCCAGGCTAGCACAGAACTTTGCATCCTCCTGCTTTGGCTTGCTCATTTGTTTGTTGATTTATTTATTTTGTTTTCGTTTTCATTCTTTTTTTTACATAAGTTCTCTTTAGATAGACTTTGGTGCAGGTTCAATATGTAGATCAAGCTGGCTTCAAACTCATAGTGATCTCTGCCTCATCATGCTGGAACTGAAGGCATGAACCATTGTGCCTCACAGCGCTGGCAGGGGACAAGTCTAAGATGACCCCTACCTGGTGACTCACTCCTGAAACCACACCTGAGATGATCTCAGATACTCCCAGACCCCAGGCACAACTCAGATGAGCTAATAAATTGTGAAGATATGGAAAAGCAAGAGAAGCAGAAGGCTGTGTGGGCAATGAAGAGGGGCAGAACTGGAGATGTGAGGGTAGTGAGAAGCAGCTTGATGTGAGTAGCTGGCAATGCCGCCTAAGGCCAGGTTGAGGTTCTGTGCTCCCACCAAGGTCCATGTCTGGGTCCTTGGCTGTGCAGCAGCAGGGATCTGTTACCACCAAAGGCCAGTGGATATCCTTGGTCTGGGTTGCTACCTGGGACCATATTGATGTCAGAGGAAGAGCTAACCTCATCCCTCTCCAGCTGCAGTACTTGGGAGAGCCGTTACACACCTCATCATAAACCATAAAGCTAGCCCTAGTTGCAGAAATTGCACATGAGCTGGCCCCAGGGTATAAGTGTGGGAGAGCTGGCCCTGCCATGTAGTGTCATGGGCGGTGAGAGAGAGATGCTCTCCCCACTCTTACCACCTGCAGCAAGTAGGAGAGCTGACCCTGGAGTCATGCGAGTGGAAGAACTGTTCCTGACCCTCACTGGTTGCAACACTTGGGTTCTGCACCTCACCTGGGCAGCACAGTAGCTGGCCCTGGTTGCAAGGGTCGTAGATGAGCCAGTGCTGAGGCATGAGATCTAGAGTTTTGGCTCTGCCCCTTGTTGGTTGGAGAGTTGGCTGTTGGATCGGCTAGTTGGGTCAGTGCTGGAGAGCACACCCTGGTGGTATGGGTGCTAGAGAGTTGGCAGGTTGGCCAGCTCAGTTACCACCCACACTCAGACTCAGGGTTTTGAGTGCAGCCACCCCAACATCTACTCATATAAACTGCTGGATCACAGAAGGATCCAGTCCTACAGATCCAAACTTGCAGGATCCCCCTGACACAGGCCAACAACAAGATATGTAAGAGGAGTCCCAGTGAGGCTCTAGCATTAAAAAGAAAGCAGAAGCCAGAGGCCTCAGACCAGACACATTGCAATGAACATTTGCAAGCAAAGAAGTGTGGATAAGGTGTCTATTGTAAGACACACACTGAAACACTTCAGCTTCCACAATGACATTTTATTTTTCTTCAGAGTGCAGGTTGCAAAGGTGGAGGGCAAGTACAAAGGAGTAGGGATATGCATGGGGTTTGGTTACATGATGTGAAATTCACAAAGAATCAATACAAAGTTAAATAAAAAGTCACTATTATTATAAAATTAGACATATTATATAAACATGTATTTCAGCCAGTAGAGTAAAGCAGATATTTAAAAAATATATGGAAAATGGGAGCAAGAGAAAATAAATTGCATTTTCTTCAAAAATCACAACCCCAACACCCCCTTGTCCAAAGTAAATGTTATGCCATACTTTTCATCTTTATCCTCAAAGAATTCTAATTAAAAGCAAAACATCAACAATGAAACCAGACATTTTACATTCAAGTAATTAGAATTACATGCAGCTTTGGATGGAAACATTTGAGGGCCTGATATTTAACAACATTATGGTAGCATTTGGGGACATAAAAGATGTATTGATGAGCCACATAGGGATTTTAGAGCCAGCTCTAGACGGAACGAACATCATATTAAACTGGTCGTGCTGCTGGGTGTGGTGGCATAGCCTGATATCCTAGCATTGGGAGCTGGAGGCAAGAAAATCAGAAGCTCAAGGCCAATCTTGGGTTACACAGTAAACCAGATGGCCAATTTGGGCTATGTCATACCCTCTTTCAAAAGACCCACTCTAATCAAAACAACAATGAGGAGAAGAGAAAAATTGACTCCATAACCCATAGTTGTAGGGGGATTATCTTGTGTTTTCCACAGCTTTAAAAAGCAAATAGAAAAAAAAGACAGCTTACTAGCAGCAGGATCTGTCTAAGGATTGAAATTTTTAACATATGGGGCCACTGACATATTAGGCACTGAATAACTGGTTCTTAGTAGTGTCTGTTTCATGATGTAGAAATTAGTCCCAGTATAGGTTTAAATCACTTTCTCTGCCTGCATGATAGACCACAGCATAGATTACCATGGTGCAGTGTAACCTGTATTGATAAAAAATATTAAATTATCCACACTCTAGCACTGGTCATGCCAAGGGTTATCATGACGCATAGACTGAATCATGGAGGCGAGTCTTGTCAGGTAGGTACAGAAATGATTTAACAATTGGAGTATGAATGTATTTCTGGCAAGCTGAAAACTTTGGAAGCCCCTCCCAACCACACCTAACATGGCACATTTTGAGGGATTTGTGACAGCTTCTTTATTTCTGGCTTGTGTGGTGTAAAGCCAGTGGGGTATAGGCAGGGGTGGGAAGGGTGGTTTATCCTTTGGGGACCAGAGACTCTCTACTTCTTTAATTCCCAGCTGTGTCTAGATTTATATGGTTGAGTGTGGATGCAGTTTTTTCTCTTTAATTATTTATTCTTCCTCATCTACTGCTTAGATTCAAAATGCGGTTATCTACTGTTCCGATAATTCCTTGCCTAAGTTCATCTTCCAGATCTCTCTGTCATATTCTTGCTAACAATGGAATGCTTAATCTTTTCATAATATCCTTGTCCCAGGCCTTTCATCCATCTTTGCTTAAAATCAGCTCCAGGCCCTGGCAGATACTGTTTCCCTCAGAGCTTTCTCTGTTCCTTGTTACCCACAATGGGAATCTCAGCTCACTCTACTTGCTATGCATGTATCTCTTTCCTGACTTTTCATATGTGGTACATGGATTTTTGGGGCAAACTCCTCTGTTGAGAACAAGGTAGGTCCAGTATTCCACCTTGATGCACTTGGAGCTTGGTAAGGTTAAATAAGTGAAAGAAAAACTAATGGACGAAGAAGATGACGGCAAGGTAACTGTGCTGTGAGGTGAGCCATGAGAATGCAGGTAGGAGGGACATGACCATCCTTCCATTGATTAGAATTAGCTAATTAGCTGTGGCCACTGGTAACCATGGAAAGTGTGAGTGGTTATTGGAATCTCAGAAGGATAAAAATAATCAAGTTAATTGTATTAGTTAAGAGTACTTGAAATGAGCAGAACCAATTGTATGTGTGTGTGTGTGTGTGTGTGTGTGTGTGTGTGTGTGTGTGTACCACTACAGGTTATGGTCCAAGTAATTCAATGATGGCTGTATTCTGACAGAAATGTAGTAAAACAGGTTCTCTCATTAGTCACACTCTGGTGCTGAGTCCTGGAAGTTTCTTAGAGATGAGCTAGTCTCCAGTCTCCACTGGAATCTTGAAGAAGTGGGTTATAATACCAGTAAAGAAATGCCTCAGTAGCAGGATAGATAAACTGTCATGGAGAAAAAAGGCAAGCAGATAAAAAGTAAAGCTTCCTTCTTCTATGTCCTTTTGTGTGGGCTGCCACCAGAAGGTTTCTGGTGGATCTTCCAACTTCAAATGATACAATCAACAAAATCCCTCAGAGCCATGCTCAGCCACTTGAATTTTAGTTGATTACAGATGAAATCAAGTTGACAACCAAGATTAACCATCACATTAACTAAGCTTTCAAAACAAGATGTTGTGTGTGTGTGAGTGTGTGTGTGTTTAACTTGTATTAATTACTTTATACAAATACCCTTCTTCATATTTAAGAGAAAACAATTCTAAAAGTAGGCCAGTCTACCAAGGTGATGGGAAATATTTTTCAATCTTTGAATCTGCCCAAGGTCATGCTTTTCTTTTCATATTTTTCTGTTGATTATGAATCTTACTTAAGATGTTTGCTACATACCTGAAGTAGTTCATTACTACAACTTCCATTGGTATATGCCTTTGTCTGTCTGCCTTTGTTTCATTCTCTCATCTCTTCTTTTCCTCCTTCTCTTCCTCTTTTTTTTAAATGAAATGTAATGTCTTTACGTAATTACACAAATATTGGAAGAAGACCTCTGTGCTAAAACCAATACTCTACTTTTGCCTTTTAAAGCTGATTTTTTTTTATGTAAAGGTGAAAAGAACAGAATGTTGGGAGGCATTTATTAATTACATACCCTCAAAGGAATGAATCTTTGAATAGCAATTATTAATTAGATGGAATCCATCCAATTAAAGTCACTCACACTGGCGTATAAAGTGTCATGCCAGACTGTGAAGTACTTGAACAAAATGCCCACATTCATCTGAATTTTTGGCTCCTGATATGAAATTGGCATTCAGTAAATGTTGGTTGAATCAGTGATGCATGAGCAAATGAAAAGGTAAAAGAATGAATTCTAGAATTCTTGCTGATTCCAGTATTGGAAGGGGGCACACCTAATAATTAAATACAACAATAAGTATCAATTCTAACCCTTGCCTGAAGTTTCAATTCGGGATATAATAGGGCCTGTTTCAGTGAATTTCCCAATGGCTTTTTAGGGATCATGGCGTGTCTTAAGTAGGCAGAAGCTTCACTTTTTACACTGCCCCCACTACCTGCTCCCATGTCTTCTAGTTGCCTAGAGATTGTTGTTCCTACCTAGGCACAATGTGACTTGGGGTCAGTAATGACTCAGATAAACACCCTAAGGTGATTCGCAGCAACATGCTGCACCTGGGTGATCCAGCCTCCAGAATCCTTCTCTGGCTCTGACATCCACTTCCGTCTAGAAGGTGACCGTTCTTAAAGCACAGGCATGGATAGAAGAATTTGTTTATTGCATATAAAAATTAACTAACAAAATTCTCATCATAATATGGAAGTCTCATAATTTTTGTTAAAAATTCTTAGGGTCATTAGTGAACTGTTATCATCCTCAATTATCATTGGACATGGGTGGCCCTCTATCATTAAAATAGTCCTCTATGTGTAGGAGTGTTGAAGGATTCTAGGTGAGAGAATTCAAGGAAATGTAACATATTTAAAAGAAGTGCATTTATATTTTTTAATTATTTCAGCCTGGCTTGGTTTGCTTGCCTTTCTTTTTTCTTTTGTTTGAGACAGAATCTTACTATGTAGCACTGACCTATAATTCACTACCTAGACCAAGTTGCCCTCAAACCCCTTAGTAATCTTCCTGCATCAGCCTCATAACTGTTGGGTCTCGGATATATGCCCCATGCCTGGCTCATAAACTTAACTTTGCAGTAACTACTCAATCAGTGTTTCCATGGCATTGACCTGTGATTAAAAACAGATCTGAGATGCATCTGCATTCACAGAAGATCAGCACTTCAAGGACTTTGGCTATTTCCAAGAGGGGCATGTGTTACTATCGTTCACTGGCTTGGAATTCTAGGTCTGCTTACTTTCTCCATTGCTGGGATTAAAGCCTGCACATCCAGGACAGCAGTCTGGATATATTTATGAGTTGTATTAATAAACTTTCAGGATAATGACCTTTTGGACTAAGTGTGGGAAATACCCTGCTACCTTGACTTCTTTTGGCTGCCTATCATATACTCCATTAGACAAAAAACAACTCCAACTTCTTTTTTTTTTTTAGTTATTTGTATGTTTAGTATTTGCCATTTAGAACATTTTTAATAGAAAACATTTATAAATCAATTTATAGAAGAAAAATCAAAGATCAATGTTTGTTCCAACTTTAACTATAAATAACTAAATGAAACACAAAAAGGCCTGCTCCCCTGCCCTCACTGCAGTGTCTAGGTCCTCTGTTCTTTGCCCTTTGGAGAAAAGACTGCGTTGTAAGGCTGTCGTCTTTTGGGACGAGGACAAGGATCGAGATCTTCCTTGATATAACCCCTTTCCAGACACGTCTGAGTAGAAGGAAAACCAACTTCCCAGAAATTCTCTGGTGTGTTGTTGGAATGTAGCGAAATCGGTGTCTTGAGCAGGAAGCCAACTTCTTTTCTCTTTCTTCTGCTGGCAAATCTGCGTAATAAATTTCACATTCTTTACATGTGTGCCCAAGCAATTTCCTTCTTTCTTCTTTTTTCCGAACTACCTCAATATGAGGAAAATTCTGTATGCTAGTTTCTCGCTCCTTATCTTTAAAATATGGCTCCACAAATGCTTTCTGCTTGATTCCATCTTGTTTATCACCGTGTATGTTAGGTTTCTTTGTGGTATCAGACAATTCTTCCTCATCTGGTACCTGGGAGAAGTTATCTGCCAAGCAGGATTCATATTCTTCATGTGTTGTCTGATCAAACATATCTTCCAAGCTATCATTCATTTTTATGTCTCCATTTGGACTTTTCTCTCTTTGTTCTTGTTTCTTCATTTTCAAAAGCATGACAACTCCAACTTCTAATGTATTTATGCTTCCTTAATTATGTTTTCTTCTTATACTAGTGGAAACGATGACTACCTGACATTTTCAGTGTTCTTGAGTTCCTGCCCCTGTTTCTTCACAGGAAGCTCTCTTTCTTCTCCCATCTATAATATCCACAGTTAGATACACTCAAGTCAGTTTTTCATCTAACAGAAGAGCATTCTGTTCACAGTCTCATTTATCTTCTGCTTTCTTTTCTATTATACAACACTTCACAGTGTCATGCTGTTTGCTCTCTGTCTGCCTCTCTTGAAAACACTTGGACTAGCCTAAGCACAGCAGTGCGCCATGAACTGTTACCAAAAATCCCTCAGAGTTTGTCTTTACTGCCTAAACTGAATAACAACATATTTATCTTCATAATAGAGGGAGGGACATTTCATGTTCTCTCTTCATTTTGAAGCACTGTCGTCTTGAGGTTTGCAAAGTAGCAACATCACCCACTTGTTTGAGGTTGCTTTTATCTATAATCAGAGCACTTGGGAGGCTAAGGAAGCAGGATGGCTTTGAGTTAGAAGCCAGCCTGATCTGTATAATAAGTTTGAGGTCAGCCTGGGCTTCATGGCAAAAGACTGTCTTTTAGAAACACAGATATGTGTATTCTTAGTTTTCATAAACTAGCATAACTTAACCACAGTCCACCTTAAAAAAAAAAACAGACTTTTTCTTCTCAAATTGACACCATTTTCGCGGGAAGCTATCACACTTCCTTGTACCAGTGAAAGCTCTTCTGGGTTAAAATAAAAAGCGTAGCAGGACTAGCTGGTCATGGAATCATTATTGATTCATCCCTTAATGACAAAGACTAATTCACGAGTTGGATTTAGGGGAGAATTATGACCCAGGTAAGTCACAGGGAGAAGGGCTGCTCTTGACCTTTGAATGAGTTGTATAAGGAACTGATGTCTAAAACTCAGACCCACATCCTACTAGAGAAAAGGATAGACAGTCAGACAGTGATTTACAACATGACTCTAGAGTCTGATTTCAAGTCCTTTCCAAGATTGCCGTCGGTGGTTGGTTGAAGTCCGGAATACAGAGACCACAGATGAAGAGTGTCATCTATTTCTTGATTTATAAGGAGTTCATAGCCAAGCTATTGATAGACAAACTCCTCTGTATCTCAAGTTTCATAGCTTCATTACTAAGCAATGATGGCTCAACAATGTAAAAGTATAACAGAAATGTCCGTCTGAGTTCCAAAACCACATCTAAGTTGACTGTTGTGTAGATATCTCAGAGACTACTCAGTTCAATGCTCTTATTACTATGCTCAGTGGCTCATTGCCTATTGACTTCAAAGCAGATCCTCTGTGCTCTTTTTTAGTAACTGTTCCACCATTTGCTTAAGTTATAAACTTAGATGTGAATGGACTTTCTTCTCTCCTTTCCCCACACAGAACCAAATCAATAGTTGGTTCTTCTCAAATTACATTAGCATCCTAGAGACCATACTAGCTAAAGCAGTGAGAAGGTAGAAAGAGCTTAGGTTGAGGAGCAAGATGGGGCCATATCATAAGCCCTTTGCCTTTTCTCTTAATGTAATGGGAAGCCATAGCAATGGGACACAGTGATGACACTAAGTACATGATCTGTTAGCAAAAGACAGAGAGAAGGACACAAGTGAGCAGGCAAATTAAGAAGCTATTAGAGTAGTGTAGGTGAACTATACAAGTAACTCTGCTTGTGTGTGGTGGAACTAACCTTTCACCCAGGGTCAGAAAGCCAAGGCAGGACCTCTGTAAGTGAGGTAAGCCTAGTCTACAGGGAATTCCAGACCAGCTAGGGGTACACAATAAGACTGTGTCTGAGGAACTTCTTCTTGAGGAGGAGAGGGAGGAAGAAGAGGAGGAGAAGGAAGAAATAAGAAAGAGGGAAGAAGAAAAGGAGAAAAAAAGAGAGAGAAATGTCCCTGGTTAGTGGTGATGTCAATAATAACTCTAGTATGGTTATGTTGTAAAAGAGGAGGTCCTAATTTATTAATGAATTATTATGAGATGAATTATTATGGGATGAAGAGACGGGATGAAATGTTACATCAATATCAAAGTTATTTTTTCATCCTAAATAACCTGAAATATAAAGTTACTATGTGAACAGATATTGAAAAGAAAAATACATAGAAGGCAGATATTACTGTTCAATATAAGAACTTGATATTTATGGGGTGGGGGAGTTTAGACAGAGTCTCAATATATAGCCCAGACTGGCCTTTATAGGCAAGAATGTCCTTCAACTCATGGCTGTCCTACTTCCATTTTTCAATGCTAGGTTTATATGAGCCCATGATGCCTAGACAAAAGTTTCATTTTGAATATGTTGAGTGTACAGTGTCTATTGGTTCTTGAAGTGGGAAATTTAAATATAAGTTTTTAATGGCTGGCTCTGGATATATGGAGTAGATTGTACTAGAAATAGAATTTGGAAATTGTATAAATAATTCTCAACATATGGATCAGATAGAAGACCAGGAAAGAGGATGCAAAATGATGGACTGGGTGTTGAAAGAAAGGAGAAACCACTCAAAGACTGGGCCCTAGGTACATCACTGCACTTCGTCCTAAAATATGGAATTGGGTGACATACATGGAGAGAAGGCCAGGGAAATGTGGTTAACGACAGTGGGAGGGTGGAAAACAGCTCAGGGAGGATGAAGATTAAGTACTAACCATCTGACCTAGTGTGGGGTAAGACAAAAGTGATCTATGCTGCCTAAATTCAGTTGACTTTTAAGGGCTGAGCTTAGAGTCTGCCTCCTTCTGTCATCCGGATTGCACAGAGCTGAAGCTTTGAGGATGTGCACTAGCAAATCCATCATTTTATGTTCATCTTCATGTTTTGAAACAGTTGTTTTTTTTTTTTTTTTACTTATCTCACACTAAGTTGTATATGCCCTAAGGATAAACTGGAGTGTCTCTTAAGCAATGTCTGGCAAAGAGTAACAGACTAGGAACAATATTTACCAAACATAACTTAATTGAATTGTCTATGAAGTGTGCCAGAAGTTCAATCTTTCCAGTTTAAACACACACACACACACACACACACACACATGCACACGCACATGCACACACATGCACATGCACACAGACATGTACACACGCGCGCGCACACACACACACACACACACACACACACACACACACACACACATGCGCACACAGAGGGTGGATAATATCAGGGAGTAGCCAAGTCTAGCAAGTATTGTGATTCATCCAGTGATGATGAAACTCAAGTTTTTGCCTCGTTTGGTTACTTCCGATTCAGAGCAGCTTGTTAGAACAATCCAAAATGAATGCCTTCCTAGTGGAATATAGGTGTGGCAGTTTCCTGAGGGCAAAGAATAACCCAAAGCTAGCTAAGCAAATTAGTGAGAAGTTATCATTAGTCAGCTATGCCCACTCCGATGCGACTTTATCAATGGTTAGCTTGTAATTTTCCTAAACTTTCTATGGAGATGTGCAGTTTTCTATATCTGCAAAAGTTGGATGAGTGACAGCAAGATCTTTTAAAGTGAAGTGTAAAAATAGTTGTAAGATAACATTGAGTAAATTAATAATTATAAAATACTGTTAGGGATAATGAATAAATAGGAAACAAAGTCACCTTTACTTATCTATCTATCTATCTATCTATCTATCTATCTATCTATCTATCTATCTATCTATATCTATATATAATATGTATATATTCTACAGCACACATAGGTCAGAGAACAGTTTGCAGGAGTAAATTCTCTTCTTCTACCTCATGGGTCCTGAGTATCAAACTTATTTCATCTGGTTTGGTGGCAAGAGAATTTACAGATGAACCATCTCACTTTGAGTCACTTTGATTTTGATCAAAGTAATATATTACTAATGCAAAATAGTTCTGTAGCCTTTGTTACACTTGTTAAAGTGTAGTGAAATTAAATTTTCTGTGTGTGCATGTGAGTGTGTTTTTTATACAGTTTTTATGTGTATGCTGTATGTTCATGTAAGTAAAACCATGGGTGTTCTGCTGTATCATTCTCCACCATGTTTCTTTGAGACTGAGTCACCACTAACCCTGGAACTAGATTGATGACTAGCCAGTTTCAGTGATCCTCCTGTCTCAGATTCTCACAACACTGAAATCATAGGCATGCATGGCCACACCCAGTATTTTCCCTGGGTACTGAGATTTGAACTCATGCTCTCACCACTGTAGAGAAAATGCTCTTTCTTACCTATCAATCCATCTCTATAGCTCATCTCTAGCCATCTCTTGCTTATGAGTCCACCTCTACATCCTTCCTTATCTTCTCTAAAGATGAGAGTACATTTCTGCTTTTGAACTTTTATGCAGGAAGTGGTTTTTTTTATATTAGTAATAAGGCAGGATCATATGGATTACAAAGAAGAATTTCTTTGAAAAGCATTTTCAGGCCCAGCAAGACAGCTTATCTAGGAAAAATAACTTGTCAAACAAGGCCTTTTCCTTTCTGTTCACCTCATGTATGTCCAGCCAATATGAATTAAATAGATAAGGAAGCAATGAATATAAGCTCAAGTGATATGTAAAATAAGTCTATAGATGTTATTATTTCTTCCAAAATGGGATTACTCTTACCAAAAATAAGTGAGAAGAGGGCAGAACAGATGGTTAATAGAACTTGATGCTCTTTCAGAAGATTTATGTTCTGTTCCCAGAATGCATTGGGAGGCTCACACCATCTATAACTTTGGTTCTAGGGGATCTGACATTCTCTATTATCCTCTGAGAAACCAAGCACATAGTGGTACCCACACACATGTAGGAAAAACACTCATACACATTTAAAAAAGTCAAAGTGAATAAAATGAGATACTAGAGAGTAATACATTTTTATACCCAATAAAATTTGAAGGAAGCTCTTAAGAGACTTTCTTTACCTTACATCATCTATTGCTAACTGTTTTCTCTGTGTCATTCTAAAATATCTATATCCCAATTTCGTATTGTATTTTAATTTACTTACTGATTTCAGGAACAGGGCTAACCTAGAGCTCTCTCAATATATGTAGGCATGAATCACTCTGCCTACAATTTCATTATAAACATACTATGCTAAAATCATCTTCAAAACCTTGAGCTTACTAGGAGTGTGTAGTAACACACACACACACACACACACACACACACACACACACACACACACACACACATATATATATATATATATATATATATATGATCCAAGTGCTCAGGAGACTATGGCAGGAGGATTTCTATGAGTTTGAGGCCATGCTGGCCTATGTAAAACCCAACTTAAAACAAATAAACTCTATAATATTGAAGCTGACTATATCCATTCTTTTTCACTCTTACTCTTAAGTCAACGTTTTCTCTATATAGCTGGCTGGAAATAAAGAAATGGCTGTCATATTAGAGTAAATGATCTTGACACACAATAACTCAAGACCAAGTTTAGCAACTTGATTTCTATGACTTAGCATTGCTACAGGAAAACTAAGTAAGCTTTCCTGGGTAGGTTTTCCAAGAGTATGGGAAGGAGTGAAAGGTTACGTGAGGGTGCAGAAAACTTGCAAGCACTAACTTAAGCAAATGGTCAGTGTTAGTCTCACTGGTGACATATTTCTGATAGTGCAGGATGGCAAGTTTCATTCTACCTGTGGGATAGTCTCCTCATACCCACTACCCCATTGAACAAGGGAGAAAGGAACTAAGGAACCCAGAATAAATAACACAATCGAATGCTTGACTAGTACCCTTCAAATTGGTCATGGCTCTTGCAACCATGAAAAGGAGGAAGTGTAACAGACTAGAGAAGTCTAAAGAGTATTGTAATATATGGTGTGTGTGTGTGTGTGTGTGTGAGAGAGAGAGAGAGAGAGAGAGAGAGAGAGAGAGAGAGAGAGAATAGTGAACAGTGAGATATCTCATGTAGTTTATCTGGTAAAACAAACTTTGACTTCAGATCCCCCTACTTCTGTGTCTCCAAGTGCTGGAATTACAGGCTCGTGCCAACACAATGTGGTGTATGCTTAAAATACTATATTCCAACTGAAAAAAAAGTTTATAAAAATCAATCCAGATAAAATCTACTGGCTACCAATAGATTAGGGGAATCAGTGTATAACATTCTAGGGTTGTACAAGTTAGTAAGGCTTTAAAACTCCATTTTGCCTTAGTTAATGAGTATTCTTTCTGCTACGTCAGTTCTTCTTAATTTTTTTTCCATTAGATGAGCATTCAGGAGAGAACAATTATGGCTTTGAAAATTACTGACTGGCTGCAATTTATATTCATTAAGTGCTAAAAACCCAGGGACTGCATGCCTCAGGGAACTAGGTCCAAAGTAACCAAGTAGAATGGTAAAAGGTTTAACAAATCAAACTTTCCACTTCTACTTCCCTTGTAGGAAGTTTATTAACATTTACAGCCGCCATGATTTTAGAGACCAACACTTATTAAAAAATCCACTTGTGTGAAGAAATAATGCCAGTTATTGAGATTGGAGAGATGAGTTGGCAGTGAGTCCGAATGGGCTCTGTTTGTAGCTGCTGGAATTATGTGGGCTTGAATTTAGGAATAACCACTATAATTACTATTTTGTGAGAAAGCTAAGGTAGCCAGGACTTTTCAAACATTTCAAGATGTCTTGGAAAAATCTTGGCAAAAAAACCTTGTTCCTCTCAAGATAAATTGTCCTTGAGTTTAAAGATGGAAGAAACTTGAGAAAGTCATTACAATCTTGAGTTTTCTTTTAACTTATTTGTAGCAAATGGAAGAAACAATATAGAATCCTACAGGGAATTGCTAAAATGTTTTATTAGATAATTTTTTAAAAATGCAATGTACCTTAATTAATGTTAATTAATTATAGCTGTGAAGAGATACATGACCATAACAACTCTTATAAAGGAAAGCATTTAATTGGGGCTGGCTCAGTTTCAGAAGTTTATCCATTCATTATCCCCTTGGTAAGGAGCAGGGGGCATGAAGTCAGACATGAGAATTCTACATTAGGATCTGAAGACATGGAGAGAGAGAGAGAGAGAGAGAGAGAGAGAGAGACAGAGAGACAGAGAGAGAGAGAGACAGAGAGACAGAGAGAGACAGAGAGACAGAGAGACAGAGAGACAGAGAGAGACAGAGACAGAGAGAGACAGAGAGACAGAGAGACAGAGAGACAGAGAAAGACTAGGACAGGTTTGGGCTTTTGAAATTCTGAAGCCCACCTCCTAATCCTTTTCAATAGTGTCTCTGGCTCTCTAAGCATTCAAGTATATGAACCCATGGGGACCATTCTTATTTAAACCACCACACAAATCATCTAGGGATGGAGAGACGGATGACTCAGCTGTTTTGACTGTTTATCTTCCAGAGACTCCAATCATGCCCCAAACGGACATTACACTGCTCACAAGCATCTGTAACCCCAGCTTCATCAGAATCTGAAGTCCTCTTCTGGCCTCTGAGGGCACCTGAATGCATGTGACAGACAAATGGATAGACAGACAGACAGACACCCCCCCCCCACACACACATGAAAATAAAATAAATCTTTAAAAAACCCCCACAAACATCTGTCAGCTATTCTTCTTAATTAATATTAGTTAATATTAGGTAGTAGATGTGAAGGAACTAGAAATAAACTGGCTTTGACAGCCATTCCTGGTAATTTTTACCACCATAACCACAAAGATAAAATACCCACAACTAAATAGAGACAAGCTGACTCAACTGTGGACAGAAACATCAATTCTTAGTTTTTAAGCAAATAGAAAGAAATGACTCAGTAGAAACCTCTGTTTTCACTACTTGCTTTGGTATACAAAAGTATGGCTTCCTAAAAACAACAGATTCTAAATATTTAACTAATGCAGAGCATTTAAATTACTCTCTCCATGCAAGTGTAGAAATCCAAGCTGGCCATTTTACTTCTTCCATTTGTACTTCAGAATATAAACCAATGCCTCGTCCTTGAGCGTATTTGTGTGTATCTATGTGTATGTCTAGGGCTTGAGCGCTTTTCAAATATTTGGCAGTTGCAAGATTTTTGTTCCCCAACCAGATGTTCATCAACCACTTCCATGAATTTGAACTTGCCAAGATTAAACTGACTTAGGAACAACATTTATGGATGCACAACAGGTATCCTTACTATAAAAAGACACGGATAGGTAAAATTTTCCTGGAAAATTAGTTTCCAGCCCATTGTGGTCTGCACTCAAGAAGTCTCTGCACTTGGAAGGTTGAGACAGGAGGATCCCTGAGTAGGGTAGTTTGTGGCCAGTCTGGAAAACATCTCCATTTGCAACAGGAAACAGCATAGAAGGAGTATTCTCACCAGGAGGAAAAGTGCGTTCTTAATCCTGAGGAATCTAAGATTCTACCAGGCTTACAGAAGTCATGCTGGTGGCTTTATATGAAAAGAGTTTCAGAAAAGTTAAATTGTGGTTAGATTGTATTATTTTCTCTTATGTGTTATTTAATTCATTCTAAGGGAGACAAGGGAAGATCCACAGAGCTGGAGAATTAGAGTCTCATCATGCAATGGGATTTTAAATAATGTTACATAGTCCCTCAGTATGGCTGTTAATTTGTCTAGGATCACATCTGGCTTTGGAAGACAGCTGTACTCATCATAGCCCATGGATGCAGGACGAATCTCTGGCATCCCAGTCCGTGGTGCGTCTGTGTCATTCTTGTGGGAATCCAGATTCTTGCCCTTTGTTGGGTTCTCGTTGTTGCTGTTTTCCTGCATCCATGGGTCATCATCATTAAGAATGATGAGCAAGGGAGTTGGGGATTTAGCTCAGTGGTAGAGCGCTTGCCTAGCAAGCGCAAGGCCCTGGGTTCAGTCCCCAGCTCCGAAAAAAAAGGAAAAAAAAAAGAATGATGAGCAAGGACATCAGAAGGGCAAGCAAAGATGATTGAGAAGGAAGGAAATAGCTACTTACAGCGGAGAGGGCACTTGAGAGCACAAGTTGCCCTATACTCAACACAAGAAGTTTTTGGTAGCCTAATATGGTGTTCCCGACTCTGAATGTATGCTTTGTGAACATAAAGCCATGTATCTCCCTTTAGTTTCTAAATATTGTAATCTAGGTTCCGCCTGGATCCACACACGTATATTTAATAAGAAAGTACTTAACACTAAAATTACATTTTTTTCTGTTAAAAACCACATTAAATTTTAGAATTTGGTAAATATATGACAGAAAGTATTGAAAAATTTATAAAAAAATCATAGGAAATCAAAGAG
This sequence comes from Rattus norvegicus, assembly GCF_021556685.1. Taxonomy (NCBI): domain Eukaryota; kingdom Metazoa; phylum Chordata; class Mammalia; order Rodentia; family Muridae; genus Rattus; species Rattus norvegicus. The sequence goes on along the minus strand of NC_141546.1, from coordinate 64,722,999 downwards.
GGTTTCTAAAAAATAAGCAAAACTCTAGTGCTTGAAAATGGTTCCACAGTCAAGAGCACTTGTTGTATTTACTGAGGACTTGGGCTTGAATCATCTGTAACTCCAGTTCTAGGGATCCATTTAGGTACTCTCCTCTGACCTCCTGAGCAGCAGGCACATGTTACAAGATTTGCAGGCAATTTATTGTATAGGCATAATCCTGACAAGCTTGGTCAGGATTAGGTTAGATTAGGACAATGCCAAAGAAAAGGGGAAGACATTTACCAACATGAGGGCTTCCAGGTGTGGTGGTATCTTTACTCCCAACACTCAGGAAGCAGAGGTAAGGGGATTCCTGAAAGGTTAACACTAGCCTGGTCTGTATAGAGAGGGCCAAGATAACTACTTGAAATGTCATTTACTATTTATGCATTTATCTTGAGAAATGGTGTGCCTGTGTATCCAGGATGGGTTCTAATATTTTCCTTCATACATATGTATCAGGGTTACGTAGTAATACCTTGTTGCCAATAAAAGAAAATAAAACCCTAACAAACAACAGTAATAAATAACTGGCAATTCAGCCATCCATTTGGTCAGTAAAAAAACATTTATTGTCTATGGAAACACTAGTCATTGAACTAGTTGTTAGGTCACAGAAAAATGACTGGGAAACAATGTTTCAAGTTTCCATCTAGTAAAGGTTCATATATAAATAAGTTACCATGATGCATGGTAATACCTGCACATATGAGCAAACATAAATATCCTGAGTTTCATAACGCACCCAGAGTGAATGGCCCTCCCTCCCTCCCTCCCTCCCTTCCTTTCTCTTTCCCTTCCTATTTTACTCTCCCCTGCCACATCTTTCTTTTTAACATTGGTTTGAATATTCATTTGAAAACTTAGCTGTAAACTGAAGTTATTTGAAGAACTTTAGGGGAAAAAAAAGACTTGGTAAAATTGGAAGTGGTGGTTTGAGGCTGTAATTATCATGATCAGGAGTTTAAAGATCACAAAATGATGACAGCCTAGGGTACACAGAGAGACAGTCCATTTTAAAAGAAAAAAAAAAAACAAAAGGAAAGAAGTAGTACTTGGGGGAGAAGAGAAGACAGGAGGAGAGGAAAGGAATGGAGAGAAGAGAAGAGTTGGGGAGGAGGGGTGGAGAAGAGAAGGAAGGAAGGAAGAAGGAAGGAAGGAGGGGAGGAAGGAAGGAAGGAAGGGAAAAGAGGAAAGTGGTGAGATATAGAGGAGAGAGAAAGACAGAGAATAAATGTAGTGATGTTTGACTCTCATACTTAGATTCATAGTATGGAATAAGGTAAAAATCATCTTGTTAATTCCAAGTAGAGGATCTTAGAAATGTTATATATTTCATATTTCTTGAAGGTTTTCTGTGGCCCAGTAAAAGGAATTTTTAGAAGTATTTCCTGGCAAAAAATGAAGACAGGATTATGGGTTTTCCTGAAATGATTTATTCACTAGGTTTTGTAGCCATTATGCTTAGGAGTTTAATAAGATGTTTTAATATTATTTGTTTATTTGCTCATGCATTTATTTATTTTGAGACAGGATCCTCCTGTGTATCTCCAGCTGTTTTCCAACTTGTAATCCTCCAGCTTCAGGCTCCCAAAGTCCTCAGATTAATGTCCCTTAAAAAAGTCAGAAAAAAATTCAACAATTTTTTAGGTAGAAATTAATTTTATTTTGGGAGTGTAGCATTAGCAACTAGTTCATACCATTTGTTTATCCATTTTTCCTGAACACTTACAATATGTTCCAGCTAATTAAGTGTTGACTAGTCACTTCCTATGTGATGCCTGACAAGCCAAGTTAGTTATTCATTTACGCTAAGGCTCTGCCATAAATTTCTAATACAAAGTAGGTACCCCCAAAACATTTATTTATCCATCAGTCAAAGTGTTATTAAATATAATAACTCAACAAATGTGAACTATACTTTGGGACAAAAAGCCCAGTGAACTAAAAAGTTCTGGATGACAAAACTGCTTGAAACAAAGTTAGATCACCTCTGGAACAATTCTTACTTCAAGTAAAAAGAATACACAAACAGCAAGGATGTTAGTTCCCCCTGTATAACTCCTGATGGATCTCAATGAACTCTTTCCCTTTAGCAGTGACAATGGATGGTTCTCTAATTGGCCTCAACAAGGAGCCTTCATCACGAGAACTTCTAGTTCAGAGACTCAAAGTAACACGTGCTACCTTGGCTTTCCTGATGGCTCAACCTTGGCCCCACATCTAAAGAAATATCCATGTCAATCAATTGTTCAGAAATCTATGAAAACTTTGTTCATACATGTGTTCAACAGAGTCATCTGTGAACATTTAAACATGTGTTATCTCCAGTATGATCAGGCAGACTAGTATGTCCTGGCTACTTATTTGTATTTTCCATGAAGCACTGAGGTCCTGTATGCTGCTGATCCAGCTGTGACATTTGTGAAAATGCTGGTTCAATTAAAAAAGAACTGAGTTATTTTTAATCTAGGGGCTATTTTTAATTTCGTCCCTAAAGAGTAATTAAATTAGTTGAAAAAAAAAATCACCCGCTATGATCCTGTTCTTTCTTTTCTTGTTTGTAGCCCACGTGAATCTTATTGTCAGTGAGGCTGCCTTCTCCTCCCTAACTATTCTTCTACCTCTTTCTTCAGTGCCTATTTAGCTTTGGGTCAAAGATGACCTCAAAGATAGCAAACTAAATTGAGAAGACAGCAGTCTTCCTTTACTGAGCCAAGAGTCTCATGCATGTGTTCCCATAGAAAGGGGGAAACAACAAAAGAATCAATCAGATCAAATAACAGAAAGAAGTTATCATAGCCGGAGAGATTGCGAAACATGGAAATGCGTTGGAAGCTACAAAGGAAATAACCTGCTGGGTTTGGCATTGGTGTCCATTGTAGCCCAGGTGAAGTCAGAAGAATTGAGAATTCAAGGCCTGTGTTACAGAATGAGACCCTGTCGCAAGCCCTTCTGAACCCCAAAAGGCAATATATTTGGGTGCTGGCATGACAGCTACTGTGTCACCATGGAATTTTTAACCTTGAGGTTTCAGTAATTTCTCCAAGCCCAACTCCGTAATTGATGAGGTATTTAGAACTGGAATGTTGTCTAGAGGCATTTACTGGTGACATCCAGACAGGGTAAGCATTGAATGTGAGCACTGACATTGTCAGTTTAGAATAAACACAAGTGCCAGTGGTCATGGGTTATGTTAATGGTCATGCATTACAATGAACTGACTCCCAACAGAAGGAAGGGGCAATTAAGGGTTCAATGGATTCATGGGTAAAGTATTGTGTACCAGTGACATGAGAAATCAGGAAATGGAAGTCAAGGACAGAAGTCTACTAAAGGAAATAGAGCTCCAAACATGGAGACTCAGAATTGACAGACCCCGAAGTTGACATGTCCAGCATGAGGGTGTGCCAGTGGCGAAGGTCACGTGGTATAGTTAAGAGCACATGTTTGGAGCAGATATTTCATGTTATTAAATTACTTACATCTTGCTTCAGTTCATTCAGAAATAGAGCTGGAGTCGAGAGAGACAATGTTCACCTTTTTGTGAAAATTAAATGAGTTAATGTCACTAAAACATCCAGTGGCTGATATATAATAAACTGCTCAGAAATACTCAGAAATCTGGAAATGCTGTCCTTCCTTCCAGATACAGACTCGGAGATGGTCACTGGCCAGTCTAAACTATGTGGTTCCAGGACTTTTCTACTCCAACCACATTAATAACAATTCAATAACAAAACTTCAATGCTTAGATTGATCTTGGCCACAGGTTAATTGTATGATTTTATTATATTAACTCATGTGTTAGAAAAATAATTACTGTTGACTTATTAGATTGTTTAAACAGGTCTTACTATTTTAGTCTTAGTGGGCTTAGAATTCCTCATATGCCTGAGGCTGATCTCAGGTTTAGGGTGATCCTTCCACCGAAGCCTCCTGAATGCTGGGTTTAAAGGTACATGCTACCACACTTGGCTACAACTTAAGGATGATTGTATTGTTTTTTAACAAGTGACAACACTTATTGATTAACCAACACACTGAATTCTGGGTGTATAGAAAGTTTTTTGTTACTAAGATTTACTCTGTTGGAAACTTCTGGCAAGTAGAAGCCATGGACACCCCTTCAAAGGATGTATAGTCTCGAGAGTGCTTCTGAAGAAACAGAATCTATGGACCTGATCAGCTAGTCTTGCCGGATCCCATTTCTTAGGTTCAGAATTTCCAATCTATTCATGAAACAAATAGTTGAATATTGACTGCAACATCAATCATATGGAGAAAGGCTCTCCTACTTCCCTCTTCTACCCCCAACTCACACACATATACCATATACTCCAAAACATATACCTTGACATCTGCAAGCTAACTTTGTGCAGAAATTGTTGCTGGGGACATAAGGATGCACCCTCACATCGGTGAGGACCTGGTGAAACATAAATTACTTTCAGGAGAAAGCATAAGGACTACTTCTAAACTGTAAGCAATGCTTTAGAAAAGCTAAAATGGAGAGCGCAGTGTTGTGATAAGACTTTGCTGCCTCCAGGCTTGAATGAAGCAGTAAAGGTGGATGCCATTGTTGTTATCTAATGAAAGAAGACTATGCATAGGAGGCTGCTTAAAGGACCACGGCTTTCATTGAAGGAATGCAGTCAGCTTGGGGCTGTTTGGCAGGGAAGACACATGAGAGGAAACTGCCTTTGTGCCTTTTGTAGCTCTGCCAGCGTGTCCCGTGGACCAAATCCACCCAGGATTCATACGGGAAATGAATCTGGTCTGGAGGTGCACATTGACAGTCAAGGAAAATTTTGCTTTCTTGACACAACCGAGAGATAAAATCCCATTAACAATCATGTCACTGTGGAATTCTACCAATTAGTCACATTCTCATCTGTGATCTAAGTCATTTGTATAAGTAGTATTGAAAACATCTGAAAATCCCAGGAAAATCAGAACCGGGGAGGCTGAGGTAGAAAGATCATTAGGTTTGAGTCCAGCCTTGGCTACATAGCAAAACTGTCTCAAAAACAAAATTGAAGTCAGGCACGGTGGTGCAGTTCTGTAAGCCCAACACTTTGGAGGTGGAGACAGAATCACTGCCAAGTTTGAGGTCAATCTGGTCTCCACAGCCAGACTCAGGGAAGCCATGGCTACACAGTGATCCATTCTCTCTCTCTCTCTCTCTCTCTCTCTCTCTCTCTCTCTCTCACACACACACACACACACACACACACACACACACAGAAGAAGAAGAAGAAGAAGAAGAAGAAGAAGAAGAAGAAGAAGAAGAAGAAGAAGAAGAAGAAGAAGAAGAAGAAGAAGAAGAAGAAGAAGAAGCAGCTGGTCCTGGCCACACAGGCCTGTAATTCCAACATTTGCAAGTCAGAGGCTGGACGATCAAAAGTCAAAGGCTACTTTCTGGGTTCTTTTCTCTACCTTATTTCATGGTTCCAACCCCCAACAGGAAAGAGGGGCTTCGATATCCTTAGACACTTCCTGCTGATCGGGGGCCTGGAGATCCGTGGGGCTAGTTTCAATTTCTTTGTTAGGATATCCAACTTCTCATCTCTTTGCTCAGGATCACTTGACAGACCTCAACAACAGCAAGCAGCAACCAGCAGCTGTAGCAGCGGTGGCAGCAGGAGGAGGAGCAACAGTCATAGCCCCTCTCAGGCTCCAGCCTTTACGTACCCTCTCAAGAGTCTCTAGAATTGCAGAAGCTAACTGTAGCTGGTAAAGTCATGTATCTACTAGACCATGAGGCAAATTGTAGTTAGCTGCCATGGACAATCTAAAGCAGCCCTATAGCCCACACCTGGGATTAAAACAATAGCATGTCCCTATAACATTTCCATGGTATTTTTTTATGAAACCAAAATTTTCAATACAAATCTTAGATACTCTCTCTGTAACTTGAGTGGTCTTGAACTTGAGATCCTCTTTCCTTGCCCTTCTGAACTTTTGAGATTACAGTGTACACAACTTCACCTGGCTCCAGCCATGTTGTTTCTAGCATTTCTCACTGGCCTATGCGCATATCCCCCTTCAACACACCCAATCAGCCTTGGAGTTTCATGCGTTTGTCGTGCTCAGTGAGTGGGTCCCATGAGCCAGTAAGGTTGAGACAGTGTTTGAGTTTTGCTGCTGTTCTTCTGTTTTGCTCATTGCCTGTCCTTCCTCCATCCCTTTCTTTATTTTTTGGGAGGGTTCCTATGGTGGTTAGTGTTAATTGTTTGATAGAATCTAGTTGTGTTTGACCTTTGGTCATTTCTGTGGAACACGTTTTGGGTATATTAGTTGTGGAAATAAGACCTGCCCAATTCCCTACCCTGGCAGGGATCTTAGACCGTGTGTACAGAGATAGGGAGCTTTTATTCTTCCCTTTCTCTTTCCTGACTGTTGTGGTTATGTCACTATCTTAAAGCTCTAGCAGCCCTAGCTTCTCATCCATGGGCTATGAGCTAAAATAAACATTACTCCCTTAAGTTATTTTGCCAGAGTACTTTGCTACAGCAGAAAGAAGAAGAAATCAAGTTTTATGCTGTGGCCTTAGCTGGCTTGATTTCAAATTCATAGAAATCCTTCTGTCTTAGCCTTCCCAAATACTAGAAATGCAAATTGCATAACCATAATCAAATAAAATAGTGATGTGTTGGTAACTGGCTTGGTTAGTAACTGCCCACACTACTAGTTCATGAAATATATATATATATATATGTATATATATATATATATATATATATATATATATGAAAGAATAATTTACTGGGCATTATTGTTCATGCCTTTAATGTGAGCACTTGGGAAGCAGATATAGAGGCAGATAGATCTCTGAGTTTCAAGCTCAGCCAGTTCTACACAGTGAGTTCCAGGACAGCCAGGGCTACACAGAGAAACCCCATTTTAAAACATCAAAAAGGTATAATTTTATATTTATAATAAATGATGAAAAGTCAAATAAGTTGTCAAATTGTGCCATATTTAAAATAATGAGTAAAAAATCATACTAACTTGGATTTGCTAATCCTCCAATTAACGGAGGAGTAAGTTGGGGATACATGGCTATTTTTGTGGTGACCAATAACTCTTCTTGGCTACCTGGTCGTTATGACCATCGTGGATCTTCTCAACCTGCACAGGAGGGTAAGGAAATGTAAATTATACTGTGAGAATAAAAGGAATTCCTACTTAAAAAAAATAATGAGTAAAAAATATAAAATCAAAAATCAATGGCCAGGGAAGTTACTTCTTATATATCTATTTAAGTAAGGTAAAGTCTCCCTGTATAGCCTGAATTGACCTCAAACTCCCAATCCTGCTATAATTTTTTTAAATTTTAGGATTATATGCATATACTACCATACCCAGCTCTTTCTTATATTTTAAGTGAGGTTCTTTTGGGTTTTTGTTTGTATTTGGGACCTGGACTCACTCTGTAATCTACGATATCCTGGGTTCACTCTGTAGCCCAGGATGGCTTTGAACTCATAACCTTAACCTGCCTCTGCTTCTAAATGACTGGATTACCAGTGTAACCCACTCTTCCCATTCATGCAGGGCCTTCTTTATGTAGCAGGCTGACTTCCCATCTTTCAGAAGTCACAAATGACTTTAAATTCCTAATCTTCCTCACCAGTCATAAGAGTGCACAATCGTCCTATATTTTGAATGAGTACATTTTATTGGATAACATTTAAAGTTATTTCAAGCTTTAAAAAGGCACATTATTCTGACACCACCTCCTGTCCCAAGAGCCGTCAGTTGGTTGGTAATAGTCATCATCTCTCCTGGTACAGTTTGGAAGTTCCATGTTCTGTTGGCTTAAGAATTAAAAATGACACATTATTGACACCATTCTTCGCAGCCCAGTTTCTTCATTGGTGGATCAACTTGCACTCCACGGGGGAATGAATAAAAGGTCGTGAAGACTATGAAGCCCTATTGTGGGTTCATTGTGTGGAGCCTCTTGGCCTTGAGAGTAGACATCTCTTAATTCATATTTGACTTTATTCATTTGGACTAAGAACTTTGTATCTTCTTCCAGGGCTCTGTCTTTTTGGACATTGTTCATTTTCTCAGCCTTCCTTTTGAAAAGATTTTGGGAGACGCTGTGGCTGAGAAGATGGTATCCAGAAGGTAAATATTTTTTGCCACCGGAAGAGGCTTTAGACACTCCCGTAGTCTCAAGGCTACTGTAACCACATCCTCTTCTCCTACACGAATATGTTCCATCTGGAATCCCCTTATTCATACTAAGATCAGAGTTGGAAAAGGCACACGACTGTCTTTATTATTACACTGGTTTCATGGAGATTGTGGCTTCCAAGATAAGGTACATCTACTGGGTCCATTTGTTTTTCCTAAGGATGGTGTAGTGCTAGGTAGTCAGCTTAACACAAACCAGGGTCATCTGAAAGGAGGGAACCTCATTTGAGAAAAGATGCAGTGGTAAGGCATTTTCTAAATTAGTAATTGATGGGGGAGGTCTCAGCCCACTGTGGATGGGGCCATCCCTAGGCTGGTCGTCCTGGACTTTATAAGAAAGCAGGTGGAGCAAACTGGGTGACCAAGCTAAGCAGGACCCATCCTGGACTCTGCAGCCGCTTCTGCGTTCATCTTTCTGTCCGGTTTAAGTTCCTTTCCTGGCCTTCTTTGGTGATGAGGAGCAACGTGGAAGTGTAAGCCAAATAAACCCTTCCCTCCCCAGTTGCTTTTGGTCACGGCATTTCGTTTCAGCAGTAGAAACCCTGACTATGATAGATGAAAATTGCCGTTTACAGTTCTCCATATTCTAGGCTCTTCCCTCTCATGCTGGGCTAGTGGTTTGCCTTGGTGGGCATTGGCCAGCGTGTGCACATCCTCCTATTTAAGTCTGCTGTGTGCTCATTCCCACTTTTACTGAGCCTTTGCCCTCCTCACAGCTCTCATGTGGTGTAGCTTTAAATAACCGAGTCTCCTGTAGTCGCTGAGCAATCAGAGGTCTTTACATACTACTTCATATGCTTGGAATTCTTTCAGAAGTCAGGCCTAATCTATTTGCTCTCACTCAGTAACAGGATGAAACATTACTACCCAGTGTTGCTCATTGTACCTCCTTACTTCCGGGCTTTGTGGATGTAGACCTTTTCTCAGCCAGTCATTGACTTGGCAAAACACAAGTTTTACTTCAGAGATTTTGTTGTTGATATTGGCTACTTAGTTTTAAAGTAGGGCTGGGTTTGACTTTATCTTTGTAAAGCCAGAACTTTTCTAACATAATGTCTAGTGCTTAGGAGTTTGGTAAAGAACTCAATCACACAATAGGTCCAGATCCCATGGAATGATTCTTACTCTTCTTCCCATGTGTCTACATTTATAATTCTTGGTTTTTGTATAATTTATTTTTTATTTTATACACATTGGTATTTTTGCTTGCCTGCATGTCTGTGTGAGGATGTTACTGCAAATTTAACTGTCAAGTTGCGTACAGATAGCATAGATTTATCTGAGGCCATATCCCATGGTCTAGGCATTTACTTGCCTGTTTCTTACAGTAAATAGACACTCATTGAAAAATGTATGCATTTAATATCTAATTATGTAAATTATGCGTACAGGGGCTGGATAGATGACTTTTTTTATTAATGAGAACTTGTTTTCTAATACCCACATGGGCAGCTCAACACCATCTGCAACTTGAGCTTCAGTACATCTGATGCCCTCTTCTAGCATTTCACACATAAGTACCATACACAACACACACACACACACACACACACACACACACACACACACACACACACGTCAAAATCAATATAAATCTTTAAAAAATTATGTGTCTATTTTGATGGCTTGTGTAGTATTGTTCTTGCTTCTTAAGTAGAATATAAAAAATCTTTTCCTTTTATCCTTTTTTCTTTCTTTTCTTTTGAGAAAGGGTCTTTGTCATCTATCCCAGATTGGCTTTGAACTTGATATATAGCCAAATGTGGTGGTTTGAATAAGAATGTCCCCATAAACTCAGATGTTTGAACACTTGGTACTCAGGATTCTCTAGAGGAAAAGAGTTTATAGAACATGTATTAAAGATTTATTAAATTGGCTTACAACCTGTGATCCATCAATGGCTGTCTACCAATGGAAGGCTTAAAAACCCAGTAGTTGTTCAGTCCATAGGGCTGGCTATTTCAGTTAGTCTTCAGTATACATAAGAATCTGGAAGAAATAGGTTCTAATTTCAGTGAAGGAATGGGCTTCTTAAGAGAGAATGAAAGCAGGAACTTTCATTGTTCTTCTGAAATGTAATGTACAGTGTAGTTCATTACAGTTCTCTTTAAAGCAGGTTAGATGTGCTGTACAGCTGTGTACTAATGTATTGTAAATCCTCAATTCTAAGCACCTCTTTAATCCCAATACTTAGAAGACATCAACAGTCAGGTCTTCGTGAGTTTTAGGCCAACTGGTCTACATTGCAAGTTCCAAGCCGTCAGGGTTACAAAGTGAGACCTTGTCTCAAAAGGGGTGGGGTGGGGTGGGGTGGGGGTTAGACTTAATCTGTTTGAATGTGAAAGTTTAATAATTATGTTGTTTTAGTTAGGGTTTCTATTGCTCTGAAAGCAAACCATGGCCGTGGCAATTCTTAGAAAGGAAAACATTTAGTTGAACCTGGATTACATTCTCAGAGATTTACTTAATTATCATCATGGCAGTGGGCAGGCAACTGGAGAAGGAGCTTAGAGTTCTACATCTTGCAGGCCGAAGAAGTGAAGGAGACACATTTCCTCCAACAAGTCCATGCCAATTCCAACAAGGTCACATTTAGTGTCGCTCCCTATGGACCTATGGGGGCCATTTTGATTCAAACCACCACAGCTATTCTCTGTCTATAAAGTTACTAGAGCTTGACCATTCTATGAAAATAGATTTCATGAGGTCAAGATTTTAAAACGTCTTGTGTTTTCCTTGAAAAACTGCAAAATTACCCAAGAAACAGAAACAAGAGAGTGAAATTAGTTAATCAGTTACCTAAATAAAGCATTGAGGGTCATCAAGCTGGCTAGTAGGAGGAGGTACTTGCTAACAAGACTGATGATCAACTTGAATTTAATTCCTGGGACCCAAAGGTGGAAGGAGAGGCTGTGGGGTGCATGTATATCCATAAACACAGAGTAAATAGATGTATGTATAAATAAAATGGTTTATTAAAATTTATGCTTTATATTTTCCTTGCTTTCTATTCAAATTTAGGATGCCCTTGTATAGCAGTAAGCCTCACTGGTTCTACTAGTCATCTGCCATAGCCATCGAAAACCCTACTGTCCTAGGATGACAATCCATTAGAGTTGACATAAATGTTGACAGAGGAAACAATCAAATCTAGACTTTAGACCTCAGTAAGAGAATTTTGTTGAAGAGACTAGTTTCAATGCTGACTTAGTTTTTTGATATTTTTCTGTTTGGTTGGTTCCCTGCATGTCTATGTAGACATTTGAAAACAGCTTACAGGGAGGAAAAATGAAGCTCCATCTTACCCTTCCATGACCACTGATGCTGGAACTCTGTGTGGACTAGCCTAGAGGATGAGGGAAGTCACTGGCTAACTTCCGCTATCCAAGAACAATCTGACCAGAAGAGAAGACAGAGCCGAGCAGGCTGTTAGTGTACATTGGAATTCCACAGGATTCCAGAGCCATGAGCCGATGGTTTAGTAACTATAACAGTGTTATCAAACATAAACACAAACATACAAAGCTGCTTTTTTTTTTTCCAAAATGAGTCTACAAACACAGGGATTTCCTCCCCTTGGGCTGTTTCCATCAGGGAGAGATCTGATAGGAGGGAAAGTCTAAACAGTGAGTGGCAACGCAGAACAAGGGCATGGAGCCTCAGAATCATGTCCTGCATGATCCCTTTCCTTCCAGGGACTGACTAATTTTATGGCTGTAGTGACTCATCTCCACCCCCGTGCCTCAGTTTACAAAACACATTTCTAAGATAACACCACCAAGACAAATTATAGTGTCATTGACCCCTGTCATTTGTCATGGGGCAGTCACACAAGAAACATAGAAGATAAGATATAAATTGTTCAGTCTATCATGACTTTAAAGAAGTGCTTATAAAAGATCAAAAAGGCAGGTAGCACTCGGTACTGCAGGTGGCAGTGGAAAGTGGTTGTGACAGAGGTTGGCTTGGTAACATAAATTATGTAATTATGCAATTATGTAATCCTGCCACTAAACACATTTGTGCGGGAGGATCTCCTTAAGTTTGTGGCCAGCCAGGGATTCGGAGTGAGACCCTGTCTCAAAACAAACACAAAAACTCCCCAATGATCAATAGAGAAATAAATAAAAGAGAGGGAAAGAAAAGGAGAAAAGGAAAAAAAATGAAGTAAAGAAGAGAGTGATTGTAGAATGGAGGGGAGACTTACTGTGATGGACAGTAGTGTCCCCAGATGTGTGACACACTCTAATTTTATGCTTATAATGAGTGATTGTTGTGCTAACTTACCTCTTAATGACACTGTCCTGTGTCACTGGGAGTAGTAATACATTCCTATCCAAGGTTAACATGTCTGAACCCTATCTTTCCTGCAACACTTCGCTGATCTTTACTTCTTAGAAAGAAACATGCCAAAGAATTTCCCATGTTATTCTGGCTGATTCTTGCCACCTCCATTGGCTCATGCTGATGCAGGGGAGCCTTGAGTTTTCTGCTGGATGGGGTGCTGCTACTGATTCATGGTCAGTGATTGCTATTGCACTGGACAGCCCGTATCTTGATGATGAAGAGTGAAATTGTTCCCAAAGAACTACTTCTAAACAGGTCCCTTTTTCTATAAACCCCGTTTCTCCCCCCACCCCCACCCCCATCATTGGGCTAGAAGGGAAGAGGAAGTGTTCATCTAAGCCTACTGCTAGGTTTCCAGTACAAGGCATGGTTTTCCTTTTGTTGACTGGGTCTTGAGTTAGAGAGCTGTTGGTTACTGAAAAAAGTATGGGTTATAATGCCATGTTGATCATTGTTGTGGCTGATAGGCATCATTTCTGGGCAAGACTGTTGAGTGATTCTCTCTTTTGGAAGCTTTCGAGATGCTTTCTAGTACCATAAATAATCTACCCCTCAGGGAGGAGGCTTACAGGTGTGTCTGAAGTGTGTGGTGTTTCAACAATAGGGGACCTTTGTTCTTCTATAGGTGTTGAAAAAACCATGGGCAATATTAATAGCCGGTAATGTTTTGGAGTCTCTCAGGCAACCCTGACCAACTCAGAAAGGAATTCTCATACCAGGTGTTAGAGCTTTTGTAAACTGATCTTTGGCTTTTTTTTTTAAATTTATTTAATACTTAATAATAATTCTTTGGTTTCCGGGCAAACATCCCCCTCCCCCTCCCCTGCCTTATGGGTGTTCCCTTCCCAACCCTCCCCCCATTGCCGCCCTCCCCCCAACAGTCTAGTTCACTGGGGGTTCAGTCTTAGCAGGACCCAGGGCTTCCTCTTCCACTGGTGCTCTTACTAGGATATTCATTGCTACCTATGAGGTCAGAGTCCAGGGTCAGTCCGTGTATAGTCTTTAGGTAGTGGCTTAGTCCCTGGAAGCTCTGGTTGCTTGGCATTGTTGTACCTATGGGGTCTCGAGCCCCTTCAAGCTCTTCCAGTTCTTTCTCTGATTCCTTCAACGGGGGTCCTATTCTCAGTTCAGTGGTTTGCTGCTGGCATTCAGCTCTGTATTTGCTGTATTCTGGCTGTGTCTCTCAGGAGCGATCTACATCCGGCTCCTGTCGGTCTGCACTTCTTTGCTTCATCCATCTTGTCTAATTGGGTGGCTGTATAAGTATGGGCCACATGTGGGGCAGGCTCTGAATGGGTGTTCCTTCAGTCTCTGTTTTAATCTTTGCCTCTCTATTCCCTGCCAAGGGTATTCTTGTTCCCCTTTTAGAGAAGGAGTGAAGCATTCACATTTTGATCATCTGTCTTGAGTTTCATTTGTTCTAGGCATCTAGGGTAATTCAAGCATTTGGGCTAATAGCCACTTATCAGTGAGTGCATACCATTTATGTCTTTCTGTGATTGGGTTAGCTCACTCAGGATGATATTTTCCAGTTCCAACCATTTGCCTACGAATTTCATAAACTCGTTGTTTTTGATAGCTGAGTAATATTCCATTGTGTAGATGTACCACATTTTCTGTATCCATTCCTCTGTTGAAGGACATCTGGGTTCTTTCCAGTTTCTGGCTATTATAAATAAGGCTGCGATGAACATAGTGGAGCACGTGTCTTTTTTATATGTTGGGGCATCTTTTGGGTATATGCCCAAGAGAGGTATAGGTGGATCCTCAGGCAGTTCAATGTCCAATTTCCTGAGGAACCTCCAGACTGATTTCCAGAATGGTTGTACCAGTCTGCAATCCCACCAACAATGGAGGAGTGTTCCTCTTTCTCTGCATCCTCGCCAGCATCTGCTGTCACCTGAGTTTCTGATCTTAGCCATTTTCACTGGTGTGAGGTGAAATCTCAGGGTTGTTTTGATTTGCATTTCCCTTATGACTAAAGATGTTGAACATTTCTTTAGGTGTTTTTCAGCCATTCGGCATTCCTCAGCTGTGAATTCTTTGTTTAGCTCTGAACCCCATTTTTTAATAGGGTTATTTGTCTCCCTTCGGTCTAACTTTTTGAGTTCTTTGTATATTTTGGATATAAGGCCTCTATCTGTTGTAGGATTGGTAAAGATCTTTTCCCAATCTGTTGGTTGCCGATTTGTCCTAACCACAGTGTCCTTTGCCTTACAGAAGCTTTGCAGTTTCATGAGATCCCATTTGTCGATTCTTGATCTTAGAGCATAAGCCATTGGTGTTTTGTTCAGGAAATTTTTTCCAGTGCCCATGTGTTCCAGATGCTTCCCTAGTTTTTCTTCTATTAGTTTGAGTGTGTCTGGTTTGATGTGGAGGTACTTGATCCACTTGGACTTAAGCTTTGTACAGGGTGATAAGCATGGATCGATCTGCATTCTTCTACATGTTGACCTCCAGTTGAACCAGCACCATTTGCTGAAAATGCTACTTTTTTTCCATTGGATGGTTTTGGCTCCTTTGTCAAAAATCAAGTGACCATAGGTGTGTGGGTTCATTTCTGGGTCTTCAATTCTATTCCATTGGTCTATCTGTCTGTCTCTGTACCAATACCATGCAGTTTTTATCACTATGGCTCTGTAATACTGCTTGAGTTCAGGGACAGTGATTCCTCCTGAAGTCCTTTTATTCTTGGGGATAGTTTTAGCTATCCTGGGTTTTTTGTTATTCCAGATGAATTTGCAAATTGTTCTGTCTAACTCTTTGAAGAATTGGATTGGTATTTTGATGGGGATTGCATTGAATCTGTAGATCGCTTTTGGTAAAATGGCCATTTTTACTATATTAATCCTGCCAATCCATGAGCATGGGAGATCTTTCCATCTTCTGAGGTCTTCTTCAATTTCTTTCTTCAGTGTCTTGAAGTTCTTATTGTACAGATCTTTTACTTGCTTGGTTAAAGTCACACCGAGGTACTTTATATTATTTGGGTCTATTATGAAGGGTGTCGTTTCCCTAATTTCTTTCTCGGCTTGTTTCTCTTTTGTGTAGAGGAAGGCTACTGATTTATTTGAGTTAATTTTATACCCAGCCACTTTGCTGAAGTTGTTTATCAGCTTTAGTAGTTCTCTGGTGGAACTTTTGGGATCACTTAAATAGACTATCATATCATCTGCAAATAGTGATATTTTGACCTCTTCTTTTCCGGTCTGTATCCCTTTGATCTCCTTTTGTTGTCTGATTGCTCTGGCTAGAACTTCAAGAACTATATTGAATAAGTAGGGAGAGAGTGGGCAGCCTTGTTTAGTCCCTGATTTTAGTGGGATTGCTTCAAGTTTCTCTCCATTTAGTTTAATGTTAGCAACTGGTTTGCTGTATATGGCTTTTACTATGTTCAGGTATGGGCCTTGAATTCCTATTCTTTCCAGGACTTTTATCATGAAGGGGTGTTGAATTTTGTCAAATGCTTTCTCAGCATCTAATGAAATGATCATGTGGTGTTGTTCTTTCAGTTTGTTTATATAATGGATCACGTTGATGGTTTTCCGTATATTAAACCATCCCTGCATGCCTGGGATGAAGCCTACTTGATCATGGTGGATGATTGTTTTGATGTGCTCTTGGATTCGGTTTGCCAGAATTTTATTGAGTATTTTTGCGTCGATATTCATAAGGGAAATTGGTCTGAAGTTCTCTTTCTTTGTTGGGTCTTTGTGTGGTTTAGGTATAAGAGTAAATGTGGCTTCATAGAAGGAATTCGGGAATGATCCATCTGTTTCAATTGTGTGGAATAGTTTGGATAATATTGGTATGAGGTCTTCTATGAAGGTTTGATAGAATTCTGCACTAAACCCGTCTGGACCTGGGCTCTTTTTGGTTGGGAGACCTTTAATGACTGCTTCTATTTCCTTAGGAGTTATGGGGTTGTTTAACTGGTTTATCTGTACTTCGGTACCTGGTATTTGTCTAGGAAATTGTCCATTTCCTGTAGATTTTCAAGTTTTGTTGAATATAGGCTTTTATAGTAAGATCTGATGATTTTTTTGAATTTCCTCCGAATCTGTAGTTATGTCTCCCTTTTCATTTCTGATTTTGTTAATTTGGACACACTCTCTGGGTCCTCTCGTTAGTCTAGCTAAGGGTTTATCTATCTTGTTGATTTTCTCAAAGAACCAACTTTTGGTTCTGTTGATTCTTTCTATGGTCCTTTTTGTTTCTACTTGGTTGATTTCAGCTCTGAGTTTGATTATTTCCTGCCTTCTACTCCTCCTGGGTGTATTTGCTTCTTTTTGCTCTAGAGCTTTTAGGTGTGCTGTCAAGCTGTTGACATATGCTCTTTCCTGTTTCTTTCTGCAGGCACACAGCACTATGAGTTTTCCTCTTAGCACAGCTTTCATTGTGTCCCATAAGTTTGGGTATGTTGTACCTTCATTTTCATTAAATTCTAAAAAGTTTTTAATTTCTTTCTTTATTTCTTCCTTGACTAGGTTATCATTGAGTAGAGCATTGTTCAATTTCCACGTATATGTGGGCATTCTTCCCTTATTGTTATTGAAGACCAGTTTTAGGCTGTGGTGGTCTGATAGCACGCATGGGATTATTTCTATCTTTCTGTACCTGTTGAGGCCCGTTTTTTGACCAACTATATGGTCAATTTTGGAGAAAGTATCATGAGGAGCTGAGAAGAAGGTATATCCTTTTGCTTTAGGATAGAATGTTCTATAAATATCCGGTAAGTCCATTTGGCTCATGACTTCTCTTAGTCTGTCTACGTCTCTGTTTAATTTCTGTTTCCATGATCTGTCCATTGATGAGAGTGGGGTGTTGAAATCTCCCACTATTATTGTGTGAGGTGCAGTGTGTGTTTTGAGCTTCAGTAAGGTTTCTTTTACGTATGTAGGTGCCCTTGTATTTGGGGCATAGATATTTAGGGTTGAGAGTTCATCTTGGTGGATTTTTCCTTTGATGAATATGAAGTGTCCTTCCTTATCTTTTTTGATGACTTTTAATTGAAAATTGATTTTATTTGATATTAGAATGGCTACTCCAGCTTGCTTCTTCTGACCATTTGCTTGGAAAGTTGTTTTCCAGCCTTTCACTCTGAGGTAGTGTCTGTCTTTGTCTCTGAGGTGTGTTTCCTGTAGGCAGCAGAATGCAGGGTCCTCGTTGTGTATCCAGTTTGTTAATCTATTTCTTTTTATTGGGGAGTTGAGGCCATTGATGTTGAGAGATATTAAGGAATAGTGATTATTGCTTCCTGTTATATTCATATTTGGATGTGAGGTTATGTTTGTGTGCTTTTCTTCTCTTTGTTTTGTTGCCAAGATGATTAGTTTCTTGCTTCTTCTAGGGTATAGCTTGCCTCCTTATGTTGGGCTTTACCCTTTATTATCCTTTGTAGTGCTGGACTTGTAGAAAGATATTGTGTAAATTTGGTTTTGTCATGGAATATCTTGGTTTCTCCATCTATGTTAATTGAGAGTTTTGCAGGATACAGTAACCTGGGCTGGCATTTGTGTTCTCTTAGGGTCTGTATGACATCTGTCCAGGATCTTCTGGCCTTCATAGTTTCTGGCGAAAAGTCTTGTGTGATTCTGATAGGTCTGCCTTTATATGTTACTTGACCTTTTCCCCTTACTGCTTTTAATATTCTTTCTTTATTTTGTGCGTTTGGTGTTTTGACAATTATGTGACGGGAGGTGTTTCTTTTCTGGTCCAATCTATTTGGAGTTCTGTAGGCTTCTTGTATGCCTATGGGTATCTCTTTTTTTAGGTTAGGGAAGTTTTCTTCTATGATTTTGTTGAAGATATTTACTGGTCCTTTGAGCTGGGAGTCTTCACTCTCTTCTATACCTATTATCCTTAGGTTTGATCTTCTCATTGAGTCCTGGATTTCCTGTATGTTTTGGACCAGTAGCTTTTTCTGCTTTACATTATCTTTGACAGTTGAGTCAATGATTTCTATGGAATCTTCTGCTCCTGAGATTCTCTCTTCCATCTCTTGTATTCTGTTGGTGAAGCTCGTATCTACAGCTCCTTGTCTCTTCTTTTGATTTTCTATGTCCAAGGTTGTTTCCATGTATTCTTTCTTGATTGCTTCTATTTCCATTTTTAATTCCTTCAACTGTTTGATTGTGTTTTCCTGGAATTCTTTCAGGGATTTTTGTGTCTCCTCTCTATGGGTTTCTACTTGTTTATTTATGTTTTCCTGGAATTCTTTCAGGCATTTTTGCGATTCCTGTCTGTAGGCTTCTACTTGTTCTCTAAGGGAGTTCTTCACGTCTTTCTTGAAGTCCTCCAGCATCATGATCAAATATGATTTTGAAACTAGATCTTGCTTTTCTGGTGTGTTTGGATATTCCATGTTTATTTTGGTGGGAGAATTGGGCTCCGATGATGCCATGTAGTCTTGGTTTCTGTTGCCTGGGTTCCTGTGCTTGCCTCTCACCATCAGATTATCTCTAGTGTTACTTTGTTCTGCTATTTCTGACAGTGGCTAAACTGTCCTATAAGCCTGTGTGTCAGGAGTGCTGTAGACCTGTTTTCCTGTTTTCTTTCAGCCAGTTATGGGGACAGAGTGTTCTGCTTTCGGGCGTGTAGTTTTTCTTCTCTACAGGTCTTCAGCTGTTCCTGTGGGCCTGTGTCTTGAGTTCACCAGGCAGGTCACTTGCAGCAGAAAAGTTGGTCTTACCTGTGTTCCCGAGGCTCAAGTTTGCTCGTGGGGTACTGCCTAAGTCCTCTCCGCGGCGGCAGCAACCGGGAAGATCTGCGCTGCTCTTTCTGGGAGCCTCCGTGCACCAGGGTTCCAGATGGCGTTTGGTGTTTTCCTCTGGCGTCTGGATGTGTGCAGAGTGCAGTCTCTTCTGGTTTCCCAGGCGTGTCTGCCTCTCTGTAGGTTTAGCTCTCCCTCCCACGGGATTTGGGTGCAGAGAACTGTTTATCCTGTCTGTTTCCTTCAGGTTCCGGCGGTGTCTCAGGCACGATCTTTGGCTTTTTGAAGGAGCAGTGTCGTCCCAGATAGAAAATTTAGTTTAAATTATATATGTTTATTAATAGGCAAATGTACATGTATTATTGGTTTTTGTTAATAGCATTATCCTTATGACTTCTTCAGACATGCTTACTGTTATTTTATCTTCTTCTTCTGTATGTATTTTCCTCCTCTAACTAGAGACCCCCCATTTTCAATTTCCCTCATCAGATCCATTGTATCCTGTTGTTCTCTATTACTCCCCAAACTTCTGACCCTATAAATGGTCCCTTTTTACTTTCCTCATTTCTGAAGTTCCTGTAAGAAGTGTAGACACTCAAAGACATTCTGTGTGTGTTAGAAAAGACTTTAGGCTGCCCTCAAATTCTTGATTCTTACTCTTCCATTTCCTAAGTGCTGTTATTACCATGTCTGACTTTTACTACTGCTCTAAAATTCCAGATCTCTTGGTCAACAGCTCCATACAAAGATAACTCTCAGAAAAATAACATTAGAAATTAATCCTTTTAGTGATACAATTTTCATGTCTTTGCTTGTTGAGAGATGGTATCACTAATACTCCAGGTTGATTTGGAATTCACTGCGTAGACCAGGCTGCCCTTGCACTTGAGTAAATCCTCCTGTCTCATTCTCCCAGATCCTGAGATTGATTATAAGCATGAAATACATTTGTCCAACTACTTAAATCATTTTCCAGATTATATGATACTTATTTTTCAAAAATACAATTGACATTAAAAGTAAAACAGCTCTTGTTTTGTTTTGGTTTTTTTGCAGGGTATCATCCATTAAAAACAAGTCATTTCCTGTAAACGTTTCTCCATATTTTCTATGCCTAAGGTTGAATTGAGAGTATTTTGCAAGCTAAGCATGCATTTTATCACTGGATTGGTTTCCTTTCAAACTTGTAAGAGCCTATATGACTAATAGATTTGGTCATAGATATCTTTCCAGAAAGCTCTGTTCTCTATCTTACCCAATTTTCATCCTTGTTAGCTACTCACAAGTATATACCTTTAGGGTGCACACTCCCCATTACAAGGCCAGATGAACTTTACTTGTTTGAAATAAGGTTCTCAACTTTGCAGGTTTGAGAACTCCTAATCATGGAGAGGGACATAGATAGACTCCTGCTATACATTAATAAGATAAAACCTGAAAATCTTACTGTTGTCATCAGTAAGAAGATAATGGTTTTAGGCTCTGGCTGGGCCATTGGCTTGCTTTAGGGCACAGGTATTTAATTTCTTCATTGTTCAGTTCTTTCTGAAGTCAGTGTAATGATAGGGTTCAGCTGGCAATGGGATTAAAAATCTAAACACATACCTATATGTAGTATTTAATGTGGTGCCTGGCTTACAATAAATGCTTAATAAACCTTTGCTGTTTTATTTTACCTGTACTCTACTTCACAGAGGGAAACTCAGTAGAGAAGAAAAGCTTGGTTCCTTAATCACAGACGTTTCTGGTTGCTGCTCTAACAGAAGCTTACCAAGTTGTTTAATCTAATAGAACCACAGTTATGTCATCTGTAAGAACTTTAAAAATACTTGGAGGACCAAAGTGTTGAACTAAGTGTTGAATTAATAATAACAGCTCATTTTTCTTTCAACATGAATGATGTGCAAAATGAAAATTATGGACTTTTTAACTTGCTTAATGTAGCTGACTTATTCAGCAGTAGACAGCCAGCATCTGATAGAGTGGCTGCATCTTGGTTGGTAGCTACTGTGTCTGTTTTTCAGGTGAAAGGAGAGCAGATTTTCTGCAATTTAGAATGTCTGGAGATTTTTTTGAAGGAAGATGGATTCAAGTGGACTTTGAATAGAGTTTAGAAAAGATGGTCCTCAGCTAAGGCAGAATGGCCTTGCATTCTTTTTTCTCCGTTTTTCTTTTTTAGTTTTATTTTGTCTTTAGTTCCAGTATCTGGATAATACTAAGTTTTCAGAGTGAGTTAGGAAATATTTCCTTTTAATGGATGAGTTTAATGGCTTTAAAAGTTTGTTAGGACAAGAAGTAAAACTGTTGGTTTTTGCTCTGGGTCTTAATTGTATTACACCCTGGTTGGACTGGAATTTGCTATGTAGATCAGGCCGGCCCTGAAGTCACATATATATGCCTGCTTTTTTCTCCTTGGTTCTGGGCTAATAGAAAGTGCCACAATGCTGGCTTGTTTCAGGTTTTTATATTGTCTTGTTTCAGTTTGGTAGGTTTAGAAAATTACATATTTCTAAGTGTTTTCAACTTACTAGAAGATAAGTTCCAAATATTTCATAATGATTCCCTGGTTTTCAGTAGTATCTGCTGTAATACTGTCTTTCTCGTCTCGATGCATGTTAACTTGTTTCTTCTTTTTTTCTTTTGGTTAGTTTGTAAGAGTTAAGTCTCTCTTGCCAATCCTGTCAAAGAATTAACTCTTCGTTGGTCAGGGCAGGGGATTCCATAGACACTGAAGCAATACAAGCTCTTGCCATTACTTTGCTTGCCCACCATCAGAGCTTCGATGGTAAAATGCTATTGCTAAAGACACCAAGTAAAAGCATGGGGATTTCCTATAACTGTTCTTGCTCTACAATAATGACATGGAGACCTAATATATTTATATGTAAGCTTCTAATACTATAGCTGGGCAGATACTAAGCTATTCTAACCCAACTACACTGGCCTGGCCTACTTACCAGCCTACTTTCAAGCTATGTGTCCTGTCACCTGCTAGCTTAGTCTTGCTCTGACTGAGCCTGCTACATCCATATCCTCATGGTGACTCCCTCATGGCAATTCTATGGATCCACTTCTTTCTTTTCCTGGCATTCCCTCACCAGGATCCTCAGTCTCGCCTTAACTCTCCTCTCAGCTATAGGCTGATCAGCTCTTTATTAACCGATAGAAGTGATGGGGAACAATTTTTACACAACATTGAGACAGGAGAGACAGGAGCACTACAGCCAATAGTACAATAGGACATGCTGCCTACATGATAGGGCTGTTGCACACTAGAATTCACAGATGGTATAACTCCATGCACACAACATACACAAATTAAAGTTGGTGAAAATCCCAACATGGATCAGGAAAGGACTCAACATAGTCACAACTTTAGTTGAGACAGGTCATGGTAGGTTGCCCATGCTCCAGCGAATGGCCCTATATTCATACATACACTAGTATCATTATGGAGACTTATTGGGTTATAATTTAAAAGTGCATAAATTTGGTAGAGTGAAATGGTGGTGAAGTGAGTATGGGAAAAGTTAGAGGGAAAAAAGTGGGAGTGAATTTGATGAAAATACAACATATTCTGGTTTGAAGTTCTCAAAGAATATATACTCTAATGTATTCAAAGATCCACTCTTTATTTTCTATATTCTTTGTACTATTCTTTTAGTTTCCATTGCATTATTTTCAGCTGGGTTTGTGGTTGTTGTTGAGAAT